>NC_048593.1:38204900-38392400 GCF_013265735.2 Oncorhynchus mykiss
ATTGACACCAACTGTGGTACATCAGCTGTAGATACTGTTCCAGTGGGGGTCACTGTGAAAGGTAAAACAATGATCACAGGTCAACTCACTGTGAAAGGTAAAACAATGATCACAGGTCCCCTCACTGTGAAAGGTAAAACAATGATCACAGGTCCCCTCACTGTGAAAGGTAAACAATGGTCACAGGTCACCTCACTGTGAAAGGTAAAACAATGATCACAGGTCACCTCACTGTGAAAGGTAAAACAATAATCACAGGTCACCTCAGAGTGTGAGTATCTCTTCTCTGTAGCTAGATGCGGTCAGGACAGAGGTATAGTAAGTGTCAATACAGACAGGCTCACCTTGCCCGTCTCCAGCAAAGAGAAGAACTTGTCCACTTCCTTGTCGAAGGCTGTTACTCCGATCTCCCCCTGTCAATCACAGAGACACTGTCAGCACAGCGTCAATCAACAGTTTACTGAGAAACTGTCACACACGTGCATGAACACACAAAACTGTCAGCAGAGTGTCACTCAAGCAGAAACTTTAACTACTACACAGTAGATAGTTGTCTGACATACAGAGACATTGAAGGTGACAGACACACACACACACACACACACACACACACACACACACACACACACAGGAGAGTCATACTCACGCTCTCGTCCACGATCTCGAAGGAGAATAATTTTCCCTCTCGTCTTAAGTTGCGCCAAGGAAGGATGTTGTTCTTTTTGGTGACCCTGGCCCTGATGGTCCATCTGGGGAGGGAGAGAGAGAGTTAGAGAGAGAGAATCTACTCTTATTGGTGACCTCAGTAAAAGGCACATGACAGCCCGCTTGGATTTTGCCAAAAGGCACCTAAAAACTCTCAGACCATGAGAAACAAGATTCTCTGGTCTGATGAAACCAAGAATGAACTCTTTGGCGTGAATGCCAAGCATGAAGTCTGGATGAAACCTGGCACCATCCCCACGGTGAAGCATGGTGGTGGCAGCATCATGCGTTGGGGATGTTTTTCAGCGGCAGGGACTGGGAGACTAGTCAGGATCAAGGCAAAGATGAACAGAGCAAAGTACAGAGAGATCCTTGATGAAAACCTGCTCCATAGTGCTCAGGACCTTAGACTGGGGCGAAGGTTCCCCTTCCAACAGGACAGCAACCCTAAGCACACAGCCAAGGCAACACAAGAGTGGCTTCGGTACAAGTCTCTGAATGTCCTTGAGTGGCCCAGCCAGAGCCTGATCGAACATCTCTGGGGAGAACCTGATCGAACATCTCTGGGGAGACCTGAAAATAGCTGTGCAGCGACGCTCCCCATCCAACCTGACAGAGCTTGAGAGGATCAGCAGAGAAGAAACTCCCCAATTAAAGGTGTGCCAAGCTTGTAGCATTTTACCCAAGAAGACTCAAGGCTGCAATTGCTGCCAAAGGCGCTTCAACAAAGTACTCAGTAAAGGGTCTTAATCCTTATTTAAATATGATATTTCTGGGGGGTTTGGCGATGGGGGGGTTTGCAAAAATTTCTCATAACCTGTTTTTGATTTGCCATTATGGGGTATTGTCTGTATATTGGTGATTGATGATTTTAGAACAAGGCTGTAACCTAACAAAATGTTGGTATTCGTTGAAACATGTTGTTTGTTAACATAGTAAATAACTGGTATGGTAAATACCAGTTGAGAGAGTACAATAAGATAAAATGTTACAGAATTCCTTTTATTCACTAGCATTCCAGCTAAGATAAGCTCAGCCCTCTGTCCCACTCTACAGCCAATATAAACAACAAGGAGAAGAAGAACACTGAAAACTAGCATTGTTTACATTTCCAGTTCCACCATAATCTCCATGTAACCTACTTTACTTTCTGTTAACTTTGTTTACACAGCAACTACAAAATTCAGTAGGTTGTGCGTCCCCAAGTGGCAGCCTACTCCCTATATAGTGCACTACATTTGACCAAGGCACATAGGGCTAAAAAGGACTAGGACAGTTTTCTAACACCTGAATGATGCATTTTGAAATCCACTCAGTTTTACATTAAAGGAGCAATCAGAAGTTCCCACATCCATTTTTGGACATATACATGTATGATATGTAGCCATTGATTCTTGAAGAATATAATTTATAAATGCCTCATGACCTAAGTTCAACTGTCGTACCCCAACAGAATCCAAAATATTAACTTGTTTTACTCCAATGTTTGTAGACAAAGACAATATAAACCAGCATTATATACAGCGGTTTCAGAAAGTATTCACACCCACTACCTTCTTCCACATGTTGTTGTGTTACAGCCTGAATTTAAATTGGATAGAATTGAGATGTCTTGTCACTGGCCAAAACACAATACCTCATAATGTCAATGTGGAATTATGTTTTTTGACATTTTTACGAATTAATAGAAAATGAAAAGCTGAAATGTCTTGATTCAATAAGTATTCAACCCCTTTTGTTATGGCAAGTCTGAATAAGTTCAGAAGTAAACATGTGCTTAACAAGTCAAATAATAAGTTTCATGGACTCACTCTTTGTGCAATAATAGTGTTTAAACATCCTTTTTGAATGACTACCTCATCTCTGTAACCCACACATACAGATACTTGTAAGGTCCCCCCGTCGAGCAGTGACATTCAAACACAGATTGAACCACAAAGACCAGGGAGGTTTTCCAATGCCTCGCAAATAAGGGCACACTTCAATAGATGGGTAAAAAGAAAAAAGCAGATATTGAATATCCCTTTGAGCATGGTGAAGTTATTCATTACACTTTGGATGGTGTATCAAACACCCAGTCACTAGATACAGGCATCCTTCCTAACTCAGTTGCCGGAGAGGAAGGAAACCATTCAAGGATTTCACCATGAGGCCAATGGTGACTTTAAAACAGTTACAGAGTTTAATGGCTGTGATAGGATAAAACTGAGGATGGATCAACAACATTGTAGTTACTCCACAATACTAACCTAATTGACAGAGTGAAAAGAAGGAAGCCTTTACAGAATATAAATATTCCAAAACATTGCATACTGTTTGCAACAAGGCATTAAAGTAATACTGTAAAAAATGTGGCAAAGCTTTCAACTTTTTGTTCTGAAAGCAAAGTGTTATGTTTGGGGCAAATCCAATAGAACACATTACTGAGTACCACTTTGCATATTTTCAACATACTGTATTGGTTGCTGCATCATGATATGGGTATGCATGTAATCGTTATGGACTGAGGAGTTTTTCAGGATAAAAAAAATAAACAGAATGGAAGCAAAATCCTTGAGGAAAACCTGGTTCAGTCTGCTTTCCACCAGACACTGGGAGAGGATTTCACCTTCCAGTAGGACAATAACTTAAAACACAAGGCCAAATCTACACTGGAGTTTCTTACCAAAAAGACAAGTGAATTTTGTGGGTGTGTTACAGTTTTGACTTAAAACTGCTTGAAGATCTATGGAATGATCTGAAAATGGCTGTCTAGCAATGATCAACAATCAATTTGACAGAGCTTGAAGAGTTTTGAAAATAATAAACGGCAAATATTGTACAATCCAGGTGTGGAAAGCCCTTAGAGACTTACCCTGAAAGACTCACAGCTGTAATCATTGACGTAGGTGACTCTAACATGTATTAACTCAGGGGGGTGACGTGATTACTTATGTAAATTAGATATTGCTGTAATTAATGTTCAATACATTTGCTACATTTCTAAAAACATGTTTTCACTTTGTTATTATGGGGTATTGTGTGTAGGGTAAAATATATATTTAATCAATTTTGAATCCAGGCTGTAACAACAAAATGTGGAATAAGTCAAGGGGTATGAATACTTTCTGAAGGCACTGTAGCCTCAACACATGGTTAAATGTATATTGTTGATATCATGGATGGTCAATCCTTGCATCCATAGCTGTGTCTATTAATTTAAGAGTGATTACATTTCTGCAGCCCGATCTGCAGCGTTTTTGCTGACAACCAAATCCCAGATTGTGGCTTTGAAACAGCAGCAGGATAGTTTGTGTTTGTGCAGCGGTCTGCTGTTTCCCTGCTGCTGTTTATAATGGAGCTGTTGGGGAATATTCACACCATAACTCTGGCAGCCCAATCACAAGAACAGCTGTGTGTGTGTGGTGTACTGTGTGTGTGTATATGTGTGTGTGTTTATCCTCTATTTCCAATAGTGTACAGAAACCCCAGAACTAATTACCAAACCCTTTATATACGGAGAACAGAGGGTCTATAATCCCCACTCTGCTCTCTTCACCACCAGTAACAGACAGTTACATACTTTAATGAAATGAGAAAGAAGGGAATAGTATCAAATTAAAAGAAAAAGAGAGGAGAGAGAGAGAGAGAGAGAGAAGAGTGAGAGAGAGGTAGAGAGAGACAGAGACAGAGAGACGGGGACAGTGAGAGAGAGAGAGAGACAGACAGACAGATACAGAGAGAGAGAGAGAGAGAGAGAGCGAGGGCGAGAGAGAGGCAGAGAGAGACAGAGAGACAGAGAGACAGAGAGATGGGGACAGTGAGAGAGAGAGAGAGACAGACAGACAGATACAGAGAGAGAGATCCAGAGAGAGAGAGAGCGAGACCGAGAGCGACAGAGACAGAGAGACAGAGAGACAGAGAGACAGAGAGACAGAGAGACAGAGAGACAGACAGAGACAGAGAGAGACAGAGACAGAGAGACAGAGAGAGAGACAGAGACAGACAGAGAGACAGACAGAGACAGAGAGAGACAGACAGAGACCGACATAGACAGAGAGAGAGACAGACAGAGACAGACAGAGACAGAGAGAGACAGAGACAGAGACAGAGACAGAGAGAGAGAGACAGAGAGAGAGAGACAGAGACAGAGAGACAGAGACAGAGAGACGTAGAGACAGAGAGAGAGAGAGAAAGAGGAAGGGATCATAGTCTAAACCCCTCCAGTATGAATAACAGAATCAGAATCTCAGTGGTGTCCTATAAAAACTCAGCTCTACCTGCCTGGTACTAACACCATAGAGCCCAGAGCACCTGGTGCATTTCATTTCTATGTAAATGGAATAACACACACACAAACTCGCACACACACACAGTAGGAAAACTGTTGTTCACTGAGAGATCAAGTTAAACCATCATATTCAGCACTTTTCAAGTTTTTGGAAAGTGCTAAACAACAGCAATTCCTGGATCAGTGTTGTTAGTCACATCAAATCAAATCACATTTTATTGGTCACATACACAGATGTTATTGTGAGCGTAGCGAAATGCTTATGCTTCTTGATCCGTCATTGCAGCAGTATCTAACAGGTAATATCTAACGATTATACTACAAAACCTAATATCTAACAAATTCCATAACATCTGTTAACCATGTCTATATGACCAATAAAATATACTTGGTAAGTGTAGTTTGAAAAGACATCCGTGACATCAGTCTTTTGGGTGATTGATACACTCACTCACAGTCTTGAGATAGATTAGGCTGACACAAACACACAAACTGTCTTACTTAGTCTGGTAGGGGCTGAGGCAGGCGATGGGGACTACTATCAGAGTCTTCTTCCCGGAGTCTCCTCTGCCTGCTGGGTCTCTGGTAGAAGAGGAGGCTGCTGGGACATGGAGTCCAAAAGACAAAACATACAGGGCAGTTAGGACACAGAGTTTCTAAACCCAGAGGTTCAAGCGAAAAGAAGGCTTCTACTTCCGAGAATGCTTTGCGAAGTCGACTGGACAGATCAGACCGGGGCTCGGGAAGTTCATGGGAGAAGTGACAAATTGATCCTTATTTGTTCATTTTCTTGATTTCTAAAAGGCACAACCTTTTCAACTTCATTTTCATTATCATAGCACAATACCCATGTCTACATATGTGAATACGGCGAATGTATTAGAACAAAATATAACGTTTAAAAGTTCTACCCGATGACATCATCAAAAGAAAAAAGAAAAACACAATGAGATTCGCAATGACGTGGGGAGCAAGAAAAGTCCCTCCCTCTGGCAAGAAACTCAGGTTTTTAGAAAATCTCTTTTTCTGAATTTTATTCCAGCCTGTGATGTCACAGATAAGCATTTTTTTAAGGACCTTTCTTCGTATAACCTTTGAATTAATAGGGATGCAACAATTCACCAATACATCGTTCTGTGGGTTGAAATGTTTAATATTACAAGTGCATCGGTCCGGTTCGTGGGAGCCCAAACCATCCAAATCAAGCATCGGTCAGAAAACCGCTGGTTCACTAATGTTGTTAACACACAGTTTTATTCCCAAAAATATCTAATCTGTTGTGACTGAATTGATGAGTCCTCTACTTCAGTTCTGTAGCCTATCAAACTTGTATGCATGTAACTGCGTACAACTGTGTGCATAGTGCGGGAGACACAGCTGCTCAAGCCAACGAGAGGTAGGCCTATCCCTGTTCGTCTCATTTTCATACATCTGGCACCTTCAGCATTTCTATTTGTGTGTGTTTGTGTGTGTGTGTGTGTGTGTGTGTGTGTGTGTGTGTGTGTTTGTTTGTTTGTTGGAGTATCATTGTAGTATGTGAGTGGGTAGAGTTCAGTGAGTTTGCATAGAGCCAGAGCAAGAGAGTCGGTGCAAAACATTGTCTAAAAATGTTTTCACACTGGTTGCACATTTAACATGCTGATAAAAATGAGGTAAAACTGATTTAAGTTTGCCTGCATTAAAGTTCCCGGCCACTAGGAGCGCCGCCTCTGGATGAGCATTTTCCTGTTTGCTTTTGGCCTAATACAGCTCATTGAGTGCGGTCTTAGTTCCAGCATCAGTTTGTGGTGGTAAATAGACAGCTACAAAGGAGGTATGATGCTACAGGCTTGCTAATAGTCCGGGTAGCCATTTCATTAACAGTTCAGAAGTCATATGGCTTGGGGGTATTTGCTGTTCAGGAGCATTTCATGACTACAGATGTAAGTGCCAAGGGGCAATAGTCATTTAGACAGGTTACCTTGGCGTTCTCAACACAGGGACTATGGTGGACTGCTTGAAACGTGTAGATACAGTTGATGTCGGAAGTTTACATAAACCTTAGCGAAATACATTTAAACTGAGTTTTTCACAATTCCTGACATTTAATCCAAGTAAAAATTCCCTGTCTTAGGTCAGATAGGAATATCACTTTATTTTAAGAAATGTCAGAATAATAGTAGAGAGAATTATTTATTTCAGCTTTCATCACATTCCCAGTGGGTCAGACGTGTACATACACTCAATTAGTATTTGGTAGCATTGCCTTTAAATTGTTTAACTTGGTTAAAATGTTTCGGGTAGCCTTCCACAAGCTTCCCACAATATGTTTGGTTGAATTTTGGCCCATTCCTCCTGACAGAGCTGGTGTAACTGAGTCAGGTTTGTAGGCCTCCTTGCTCGCACATGTGTTTTCAGTTCTGCCCACAAATGTTTAATAGCATTGAGATCAGAACTTGTGATGGCCACTCCAATACCTTGACTTTGTTGTCCTTAAGCCATTTTGCCACAACTTTGAAAGTGTGCTTGGGGTCAATGTCCATTTGGAAGACCCATTTGTGACCAAGCTTTAACTTCCTGTTTGATGTCTTGAGATGTTGCTTCAATATATCCATATCAGTTTCCTTCTCATGATGCTATCTATTTTGTGAAGTGCACCTGTCCCTCCTGCAGCAAAGCACAACCACAACATGATGCTGCCACCCCCGTGCTTCACAGTTGGGATGGTGTTCTTCGGCTTACAAGCCTCCCCTTTTTCCTCCAAACAAAACAATGGTCATTATGGCCAAACAGTTCTATTTTTGTTTCATCAGACCGGAGGACATTTCTCCAAAAAGTACCATTTTTGCCCCCATGTGCAGTTGCAAACTGTAGTCAGGCTATTTTATGAGTGGCCTTTCTGTCAGAGTTCTGTCAGAGTGGTAATTGGGTCCTACTTGCCCGGGTGCTCAGTTTGGGTTGGATGGACAGCTCTAGGCAAATTCTAGGTAGTTCCATATTTTTTCAATTTCCCAATAATCGAGACCACTTGATGTCTTGGAAACTTTCAACACTAGAAACAGTTATTCAGATCACATTGATAGGATAGTCTTGAACGAATCTCGTTCAGTTTATTCTTCATTGATTGCACATTAGCCAATAGAACATAGAGGTTTATCCACACGCCGGTGTAGTCTCGTCAGGTATCCCGCACGCCGGCCTTTATTACAGCGCTCTCTCTTAAAACGTGTAAAGGGTTAACACGGGTCAGTGTGTAAAGGGTTAACACGGGCCAGTGTGTAAAGGGTTAACACGGGCCAGTGTGTAAAGGGTTAACCTGGGCCAGTGTGTAAAGGGTTAACACAGGCCAGTGTGTAAAGGATTAACACGGGCCAGTGTGTAAAGGGTTAACACGGGCCAGTGTGTAAAGGGTTAACCTGGGCCAGTGTGTAAAGGGTTAACACGGGCCAGTGTGTAAAGGGTTAACCTGGGCCAGTGTGTAAAGCCCTAATACAGGCCAGTATGTACAGGGTTAACACGGGTCAGTGTGTAAAGGGTTAACACAGGCCAGTGTGTAAAGGGTTAACACGGGCCAGTGTGTAAAGGGTTAACCTGGGCCAGTGTGTAAAGGGTTAACCTGGGCCAGTGTGTAAAGGGTTAACACGGGCCGGTGTGTAAAGGGTCATAACAGGCCAGTGTGTAAAGGGTTAACACGGGCCAGTGTGTAAAGGGTTAACACGGGCCAGTGTGTAAAGGGTTAACACGGGCCAGTGTGTAAAGGGTTAACACGGGCCAGTGTGTAAAGGGTTAACACGGGTCAGTGTGTAAAGGGTTAACATGGGCCAGTGTGTAAAGGGTTAACCTGGGCCAGTGTGTAAAGGGTTAACCTGGGCCAGTGTTAACACGGGTCAGTGTGTAAAGGGTTAACACGGGCCAGTGTGTAAAGGGTTAACCTGGGCCAGTGTGTAAAGGGTTAACCTGGGCCAGTGTGTGAAGGGTTAACACGGGCCAGTGTGTAAAGGGTTAACACGGGCCAGTGGGTAAAGGGTTAACACGGGCCAGTGTGTAAAGGGTTAACCTGGGCCAGTGTGTAAAGGGTTAACACGGGCCAGTGTGTAAAGGGTTAACCTGGGCCAGTGTGTAAAGGGTTAACACGGGCCGGTGTGTAAAGGGTTAACACGGGTCAGTGTGCAAAGGGTTAACACGGGCCAGTGTATAAAGGGTTAACCTGGGCCAGTGTGTAAAGGGTTAACCTGGGCCAGTGTTAACACGGGCCAGTGTGTAAAGGGTTAACACGGGCCAGTGTGTAAAGGGTTAACACGGGCCAGTGTGTAAAGGGTTAACCTGGGCCAGTGTGTAAAGGGTTAACACGGGTCAGTGTGTAAAGGGTTAACCTGGGCCAGAGTGTAAAGGGTTAACACAGGCCAGTGTGTAAAGGGTTAACCTGGGCCAGTGTGTAAAGAGTTAACCTTGGCCAGTGTGTAAAGGGGTAATACAGGCCAGTGTGTACAGGGTTAACACGTGCCAGTGTATACAGGGTTAACCTGGGCCAGTGTGTAAAGGGTTAAAACGGGCCAGTGTGTAAAGGGTTAACACGGGACAGTGTGTAAAGGGTTAACACGGGCCAGTGTGTATAGGGTTAACACGGGCCAGTGTGTAAAGGGTTAACCTGGGCCAGTGTGTAAAGGGTTAACACGGGCCAGTGTGTAAAGGCTTAACACGGGCCGGTGTGTAAAGGGTTAACCTGGGCCAGTGTGTAAAGGGTTAACATGGGCCAGTGTGTAAAGGGGTAATACAGGCCAGTGTGTACAGGGTTAACACGGGCCAGTGTGTACAGGGTTAACACGGGTCAGTGTGTAAAGGGTTAACACAGGCCAGTGTGTAAAGGGTTAACACGGGCCAGTGTGTAAAGGGTTAACCTGGGCCAGTGTGTAAAGGGTTAACCTGGGCCAGTGTGTAAAGGGTTAACACGGGCCGGTGTGTAAAGGGTTATAACAGGCCAGTGTGTAAAGGGTTAACACTGGCCAATATGCAAAGGGTTAACACGGGCCAGTGTGTAAAGGGTTAACACGGGCCAGTGTGTAAAGGGTTAACACGGGTCAGTGTGTAAAGGGTTAACACGGGCCAGTGTGTAAAGGGTTAACCTGGGCCAGTGTGTAAAGGGTTAACCTGGGCCAGTGTTAACACGGGTCAGTGTGTAAAGGGTTAACACGGGCCAGTGTGTAAAGGGTTAACCTGGGCCAGTGTGTAAAGGGTTAACCTGGGCCAGTGTGTGAAGGGTTAACACGGGCCAGTGTGTAAAGGGTTAACACGGGCCAGTGTGTAAAGGGTTAACACGGGCCAGTGTGTAAAGGGTTAACCTGGGCCAGTGTGTAAAGGGTTAACACGGGCCAGTGTGTAAAGGGTTAACCTGGGCCAGTGTGTAAAGGGTTAACACGGGCCGGTGTGTAAAGGGTTAACACGGGTCAGTGTGCAAAGGGTTAACACGGGCCAGTGTGTAAAGGGTTAACCTGGGCCAGTGTGTAAAGGGTTAACCTGGGCCAGTGTTAACACGGGCCAGTGTGTAAAGGGTTAACACGGGCCAGTGTGTAAAGGGTTAACCTGGGCCAGTGTGTAAAGGGTTAACACGGGCCGGTGTGTAAAGGGTTAACACGGGTCAGTGTGTAAAGGGTTAACACGGGTGAGTGTGTAAAGCGTTAACCTGGGCCAGTGTGTAAAGGGTTAACACGGTTCAGTGTGTAAAGGGTTAACATGGGCCAGTGTGTAAAGGGTTAACACAGGTCAGTGTGTAAAGGGTTAACACGGGTCAGTGTGTAAAGGGTTAACCTGGGCCAGTGTGTAAAGGGTTAACACGGGCCGGTGTGTAAAGGGTTAACACGGGTCAGTGTGTAAAGGGTTAACACGGGCCAGTGTGTAAAGGGTTAACCTGGGCCAGTGTGTAAAGGGTTAACACGGTTCAGTGTGTAAAGGGTTAACACGGGCCAGTGTGTAAAGGGTTAACACGGGTCAGTGTGTAAAGGGTTAACACGGGCCAGTGTGTAAAGGGTTAACACGGGTCAGTGTGTAAAGGGTTAACACGGGCCAGTGTGTAAAGGGTTAACCTGGGCCAGTGTGTAAAGGGTTAACACGGGCCAGTGTGTAAAGGGTTAACCTGAGCCAGTGTGTAAATGGGTAATACAGGCCAGTGTGTACAGGGTTAACACGGGCCAGTGTGTACAGGGTTAACACGGGTCAGTGTGTAAAGGGTTAACACGGTTCAGTGTGTAAAGGGTTAACACGGGCCAGTGTGTAAAGGGTTAACACGGGGCGGTGTGTAAAGGGTTAACACGGGTCAGTGTGTAAAGGGGTAATACAGGCCAGTGTGTAAAGGGTTAACACGGGCCAGTTTGTAAAGGGTTAACCTGGGCCAGTGTGTAAAGGGTTAACCTGGGCCAGTGTGTAAAAGGTTAACATGGGCCAGTGTGTAAAGGGTTAACCTGGGTCAGTGTGTAAAGGTTTAACACGGGCCAGTGTGTAAAGGGTTAACCTGGGCCAGTGCGTAAAGGGTTAACATGGGTCAGTGTGTAAAGGGTTAACCTGGGCCAGTGTGTAAAGGGTTAACCTGGGCCAGTGTGTAAAGGGTTAACCTGGGCCAGTGTTAACACGGGCCAGTGTGTAAAGGGTTAACACGGGCCAGTGTGTAAAGGGTTAACCTGGGCCAGTGTGTAAAGGGTTAACACGGGCCGGTGTGTAAAGGGTTAACACGGGTCAGTGTGTAAAGGGTTAACACGGGTGAGTGTGTAAAGCGTTAACCTGGGCCAGTGTGTAAAGGGTTAACACGGTTCAGTGTGTAAAGGGTTAACATGGGCCAGTGTGTAAAGGGTTAACACAGGTCAGTGTGTAAAGGGTTAACACGGGTCAGTGTGTAAAGGGTTAACCTGGGCCAGTGTGTAAAGGGTTAACACGGGCCGGTGTGTAAAGGGTTAACACGGGTCAGTGTGTAAAGGGTTAACACGGGCCAGTGTGTAAAGGGTTAACCTGGGCCAGTGTGTAAAGGGTTAACACGGTTCAGTGTGTAAAGGGTTAACACGGGCCAGTGTGTAAAGGGTTAACACGGGTCAGTGTGTAAAGGGTTAACACGGGCCAGTGTGTAAAGGGTTAACACGGGTCAGTGTGTAAAGGGTTAACACGGGCCAGTGTGTAAAGGGTTAACCTGGGCCAGTGTGTAAAGGGTTAACACGGGCCAGTGTGTAAAGGGTTAACCTGAGCCAGTGTGTAAATGGGTAATACAGGCCAGTGTGTACAGGGTTAACACGGGCCAGTGTGTACAGGGTTAACACGGGTCAGTGTGTAAAGGGTTAACACGGTTCAGTGTGTAAAGGGTTAACACGGGCCAGTGTGTAAAGGGTTAACACGGGGCGGTGTGTAAAGGGTTAACACGGGTCAGTGTGTAAAGGGGTAATACAGGCCAGTGTGTAAAGGGTTAACACGGGCCAGTGTGTAAAGGGTTAACCTGGGCCAGTGTGTAAAGGGTTAACCTGGGCCAGTGTGTAAAAGGTTAACATGGGCCAGTGTGTAAAGGGTTAACCTGGGTCAGTGTGTAAAGGTTTAACACGGGCCAGTGTGTAAAGGGTTAACCTGGGCCAGTGCGTAAAGGGTTAACATGGGTCAGTGTGTAAAGGGTTAACCTGGGCCAGTGTGTAAAGGGTTAACCTGGGCCAGTGTGTAAAAGGTTAACACGGGCCAGTGTGTAAAGGGTTAACACAGGTCAGTGTGTAAAAGGTTAACACGGGTCAGTGTGTAAAAGGTTAACACAGGTCAGTGTGTAAAGGGGTAATATAGGCCAGTGTGTAAAAGGTTAACACGGGCCAGTGTGTAAAAGGTTAACACGGGCCAGTTTGTAAAGGGTTAACCTGGGCCAGTGTGTAAAAGGTTAACACGGGTCAGTGTGTAAAGGGTTAACACGGGCCAGTGTGTAAAGGGTTAACCTGAGCCAGTGTGTAAAGGGGTAATACAGGCCAGTGTGTACAGGGTTAACCTGGGCCAGTGTGTAAAGGGTTAACACGGGCCAGTGTGTAAAGGGTTAACCTGGGCCTTTGTGTAAAGGGTTAACATGGGCCAGTGTGTAAAGGGTTAACCTGGGCCAGTGTGTAAAGGGTTAACACGGGTCAGTGTGTAAAGGGTTAACACAGGTCAGTGTGTAAAGGGTTAACACTGGCCAGTGTGTAAAGGGTTAACACGGGCCAGTGTGTAAAGGGTTAACCTGGGCCAGTGTGTAAAGGGTTAACACGGGTCAGTTGTGTAAAGGGTTAACCTGGGCCAGTGTGTAAAGGGTTAACACGGGTCAGTGTGTAAAGGGTTAACACAGGTCAGTGTGTAAAGGGTTAACCTGGGCCAGTGTGTAAAGGGTTAACACGGGCCAGTGTGTAAAGGGTTAACACAGGTCAGTGTGTAAAGGGTTAACACAGGTCAGTGTGTAAAGGGTTAACCTGGGCCAGTGTGTAAAGGGTTAACACGGGTCAGTGTGTAAAGGGTTAACCTGGGCCAGTGTGTAAAGGGTTAATACGGGTCAGTGTGTAAAGGGTTAACACAGGTCAGTGTGTAAAGGGTTAACCTGGGCCAGTGTGTAAAGGGTTAACACGGGCCAGTGTGTAAAGGGTTAACACAGGTCAGTGTGTAAAGGGTTAACACAGGTCAGTGTGTAAAGGGTTAACACAGGTCAGTGTGTAAAGGGTTAACCTGGGCCAGTGTGTAAAGGGTTAACACGAGCCAGTGTGTAAAGGGTTAACACAGGTCAGTGTGTAAAGGGTTAACACGGGCCAGTGTGTAAAGGGTTAACACGGGTCAGTGTGTAAAGGGTTAACCTGGGCCAGTGTGTAAAGTTAGATCCCAAATGGTACTCTATCCCCAACATATAGTACACAATCCTATGAGCCCTTGTCAAAAGTTGTGCACTTCACATGGGTCATAGAGTGCCATTATTATTTTACCTTTATTTAACCAGGCAAGTCAGTTAAGAACAAATACTTATTTCCAATGACGGTCTAGGAACAGTGGGTTAACTGCCTGTTCAGGGGCAGAACAACAGATTTGTACCTTGTCAGCTCGGGGGTTTGAACTTGCAACCTTTCGGTTATTAGTCCAATGCTCTAACCACTAGGCTACCCTGTATTGTACACGTCCTGATCCTGTATAGTTTAGTATGGAGGAAGAACTGTACAGAGAGAAGGGGGTAATTGACAGGGATAAAACATATTCAATAGTTTGTTCACCGAATTTAAGCTCCTGTTGTGGATCACAGCAAACAGTGTATCCTACTCTGTGTGTGTGTGTATGTGTGTGTGTGTGTGTGTGTGTGTGTGTGTGTGTCCTGGGGGAAATCACAGATAGAGCTGCTTTTTACAGCAGACGGCTGACGACGGGGTAGTTAACATTAATATTCATACACACGGGATCCGGATAGAGAGAGAGATCAGTATGGGACGATCATATCAAGAAAATAATCAGAATATCAAGACAATAATTTCAGCGGTATTTCAAAATACCCCGGGATAAGGCATATACGGTATATCACCCGCACACACGCGCGCACGCACGCACGCACGCACGCACGCACACACACACACACAGTAATGCTTGCGAGCTTAACACTCACGAAGGAGAAACATACACCCATACTAGTACTAGTCAAGGATGGCTCCCCCTGCTGGACTATAGTGTACATAGGGTACACTTTATAGTAACATGGACATTACGATTTTACGATTTTCTACCGACTGGTGTGAGGAATATTATGTAGCCTCCCTTCAGCCATGCTAAAAGGAATAGACTGGTGTGAGGAATATGGTAGAACCTCCCTTCAGCCATGCTAAAAGGAATGGACTGGTGTGAGGAATATGGTAGAACCTCCCTTCAGCCATGCTAAAAGGAATAGACTGGTGTGAGGAATATGGTAGAACCTACCTTCAGCCATGCTAAAAGGAATAGACTGGTGTGAGGAATATGGTAGAACCTCCCTTCAGCCATGCTAAAAGGAATAGACTGGTGTGAGGAATATGGTAGAACCTCCCTTCAGCCATGCTAAAAGGAATGGACTGGTGTGATGAATATGGTAGAACCTCCCTTCAGCCATGCTAAAAGGAATAGACTGGTGTGATGAATATGGTAGAACCTCCCTTCAGCCATGGTAAAAGGAATAGACTGGTGTGAGGAATATGGTAGAACCTCCCTTCAGCCATGGTAAAAGGAATAGACTGGTGTGAGGAATATGGTAGAACCTCCCTTCAGCCATGGTAAAAGGAATAGACTGGTGTGAGGAATATGGTAGAACCTCCCTTCAGCCATGCTAAAAGGAATGGACTGGTGTGAGGAATATGGTAGAACCTCCCTTCAGCCATGCTAAAAGGAATGGACTGGTGTGAGGAATATGGTAGAACCTCCCTTCAGCCATGGTAAAAGGAATAGACTGGTGTGATGAATATGGTAGAACCTCCCTTCAGCCATGGTAAAAGGAATAGACTGGTGTGATGAATATGGTAGAACCTCCCTTCAGCCATGGTAAAAGGTCACATTGTGATGGAACTCACCGCTGGGCTGGGTGTGAGGGGAGGCAGTAGAAGCAGGCAGCAGAAAATACATTCCAGTACATTGTGATGGAACTCACCTCTGGGCTGGTTGTGAGGGGAGGCAGTAGAAGTAGAAGCAGCAGCGTGACTCTCAGCAGAGACCTGGTTCTGAAGAGTCCTTCTCTGGCCTGGAGAGGACACGACAGAGAACACAGGTAACAGGTTTTTTTTTTTACCTTTATTTAACCAGGCAAGTCAGTTAAGAACAAATTCTTATTTTCAATGACGGCCTAGGAACAGTGGGTTAACTGCCTGTTCAGTGGCAGAACGACATATTTGTACCTTGTCAGCTCGGGGGTTTGAACTTGCAACCTTCCGGTTACTAGTCCAACGCTCTAACCACTAGGCTACCCTGCCGCCCCAGGTTAAGACCAGATAGGGACTAGTTTAGAAGAGTGTGGACAGACCAAGCCGAAGTTGCAAAGGTAAAATGTGTCTCAACGCTGGTCCTACAAAGACAAGACAGACAGGTACTTTGTCTACACAGAGAGGTAAGGTTAAATGCCTTTTCTCAACAACTGCGTTGGGATCTTTTCGTCTGAATTCCCCAAAAAATACAGATTCCCATATTGACGCACTAAACCGTTCAAACCAAATCCAATGTGTTTTCCCCAGTCATTCTCACTGGCAATATGTTGTTCTAAGTGGCTAGAGAGGACGCAGTAAAAGAGTAGGCTATTCATCCTACAGGGCTTTCATGAAAGGAGCTTGGGTACGTTTCATTTAGGTGCACCCCATTTAATAAGACAGGAAATGCAAAACTGGTACCTGTTCTTATTCGTACATGCCGACCATCATGATGCTCGCTGCCTACAGTTCTGTCTATCTGACTACAGAGGTGCAGTCCAGACAGAGTAGGTCTATTTCAGGAACATTTCTGAATGGACATAGACAATTAGGAAACTCATACACACACCCGTCTAATAGGACCCATCAATCAAAGCCACTTGCTGCTAATCTCACCCATAAACATAGGCAAATCACATTTCTCCTGTATCAAAAAAAATATTCAAAACCTGGCCTTAGCTTCAAATCCTTTCTGTAGGATATCAAAAACTAGCCTACATTGTATGATAATGCTAAATAAATGTAGCCTACACATATCATGTAAAATGTAGAGGAAAGTTTTAAAAAGGAGGCGCACTGTAGAGACAGTTGTTATATAGGCTATATGAAGATTAAATCAAAAATAGAATGACAAGCATGAAACCTGTCCACAGCCTAATGATCAGCCTGTCCACAGCCTAATGATCAGCCTGTCCATAGCCTAATGATCAGCCTGTCCACAGCCTAATGATCAACCTGTCCACAGCCTAATGATCAACCTGTCCACAGCCTAATGATCAGCCTGTCCACAGCCTAATGATTAGCCTGTCCATAGCCTAATGATCAGCCTGTCCATAGCCTAATGATCAATCTGTCCATAGTCTAATGATCAGCCTGTCCACAGCCTAATGATCAGCCTGTCCACAGCCTAATGATCAGCCTGTCCACAGTCTAATGATCAGCCTGTCCACAGCCTAATGATCAGCCTATCCGTAGCCTAATGATCAGCCTGTCCGTAGTCTAATGATCAGCCTGTCCATAGTCTAATGATCAGCCTGTCCATAGTCTAATGATCAGCCTGTCCATAGTCTAATGATCAGCCTGTCCATAGTCTAATGATCAGCCTGTCCATAGTCTAATGATCAGCCTGTCCATAGCCTAATGATCAGCCTGTCCATAATCTAATGATCAACCTGTCCATAGTCTAATGATCAGCCTGTCCACAGCCTAATGATCAGCCTGTCCACAGTCTAATGATCAGCCTGTCCACAGCCTAATGATTAGCCTGTCCATAGCCTAATGATCAGCCTGTCCATAGCCTAATGATCAATCTGTCCATAGTCTAATGATCAGCCTGTCCATAGCCTAATGATCAGCCTGTCCATAGTCTAATGATAAGCCTGTCCACAGTCTAATGATCAGCCTGTCCATAGTCTAATGATCAGCCTGTCCACAGTCTAATGATCAGCCTGTCCACAGCCTAATGATCAGCCTGTCCATAGCCTAATGATCAGCCTGTCCATAGCCTAATGATCAGCCTGTCCATAGTCTAATGATCAGCCTGTCCATAGCCTAATGATCAGCCTGTCCATAGTCTAATGATCAGCCTGTCCATAGTCTAATGATCAGCCTGTCCACAGCCTAATGATCAGCCTGTCCATAGTCTAATGATCAGCCTGTCCATAGTCTAATGATCAGCCTGTCCATAGCCTAATGATCAGCCTGTCCATAGTCTAATGATCAGCCTGTCCATAGTCTAATGATCAACCTGTCCATAGCCTAATGATCAGCCTGTCCATAATCTAATGATCAACCTGTCCATAGTCTAATGATCAGCCTGTCCACAGCCTAATGATCAGCCTGTCCACAGTCTAATGATCAGCCTGTCCACAGCCTAATGATCAGCCTGTCCATAACCTGATGATCAACCTGTCCATAGTCTAATGATCAACCTGTCCATAGTCTAATGATCAGCCTGTCCATAGCCTAATGATCAGCCTGTCCATAGTCTAATGATCAGCCTGTCCATAGTCTAATGATCAGCCTGCGCATAGTCTAATGATCAGCCTGTGCATAGCCTATTGATCAGCCTGTCCATAGTCTAATGATCAGCCTGTCCATAGTCTAATGATCAGCCTGTCCACAGCCTAATGATCAGCCTGTCCATAGTCTAATGATCAGCATGTCCACAGCCTAATGATCAGCCTGTCCATAGCCTAATGATTAGCCTGTCCACAGTCTAATCATCAGCCAGTCCACAGTCTAATCATCATTCTGTCCACAGTCTAATCATCAGCCTGTCCACAGTCTAATGATTTGCCTGTTCATAGTCTAATGATCAGCTAGTCCACAGTCTAATGATCAGCCAGTCCATAGTCTAATGATCAGCCAGTCCATAGTCTAATGATCAGCCAGTCCATAGTCTAATGATCAGCCAGTCCATAGTCTAATGATCAGCCAGTCCACAGTCTAATGATCAGCCAGTCCACAGTCTAAGGATCAGCTTGTCCACAGTCTAATGATCAGCTTGTCCACAGCCTAATGATCAGCCTGTCCATAGCCTAATGATCAGCCTGTCCATAACCTGATGATCAACCTGTCCGTAGTCTAATGATCAACCTGTCCATAGCCTAATGATCAACCTGTCCATAGCCTAATGATCAACCTGTCCATAGCCTAATGATCAACCTGTCCATAGCCTAATGATCAGCCTGTCCATAACCTGATGATCAACCTGTCCATAGTCTAATGATCAACCTGTCCATAGTCTAATGATCAACCTGTCCATAGCCTAATGATCAACCTGTCCATAGCCTAATGATCAACATGTCCATAGCCTAATAATCAGCTGTTTATCAATTTTAATGAAGCAATGGTTAATTATGTTGACAGTACATTTGAATCAAATCAAATCAAAGTGTATTTGTTACAGGTGTAGACCTGTGTGTAGATAGTGAAATGCTTACCGTAACCACTAGTGCAAAAAAGGTATGAGGTGAACAATAGGTAAGTAAAGAAATAAAAACAACAGAAAAAAGACAGTGAAACAGTGAAAAATACAGTAGCGAGGCTACATACAGTAGAGAAGCTACATACAGTAGAGAGGCTACATACAGTAGAGAGGCTATATACAGTAGCGAGGCTATATACAGTAGAGAGGCTACATACAGTAGAGAGGCTATATACAGTAGCGAGGCTATATACAGTAGCGGGGCTATATATAGTAGCGAGGCTATATACAGTAGAGAGGCTACATACAGTAGAGAGGTTATATACAGTAGAGAGGCTACATACAGTAGAGAGGCTACATACAGTAGAGAGGCTACATACAGTAGAGAGGCTACATACAGTAGAGAGACTATATACAGTAGTGAGGCTATATACAGTAGAAAGGCTACATACAGTAGAGAGACTACATACAGTAGAGAGACTATATACAGTAGCGAGGCTATATACAGTAGAGAGGCTACATACAGTAGCGAGGCTATATACAGTAGAGAGGCTACATACAGTAGAGAGGCTACATACAGTAGAGAGACTATATACAGTAGCGAGGCTATATACAGTAGCGAGGCTATATACAGTACGGAGGCCATATATACAGTAGAGTGGCTATATACAGTAGAGAGGCTAAATACAGTAGAGAGACTATATACAGTAGAGAGACTATATACAGTAGAGAGGCTATATACAGTAGAGAGGCTATATACAGTAGAGAGGCTATATACAGTGGAGAGGCTACATACAGTAGAGAGGCTACATACAGTAGAGAGGCTATATACAGTAGAGAGACTATATACAGTAGAGAGGCTACATACAGTAGAGAGGCTATATACAGTAGAGAGGCTATATACAGTAGAGGCGCTATATACAGTAGAGGCGCTATATACAGTAGAGAGGCTATATACAGTAGAGAGGCTATAAACAGACACTGGTTAGTCAGGCTGATTGAGGTAGTATGTACATGTAGATATGATTAAAGTGACTATGATTATATGATGAACAGAGAGTAGCAGCAGCGTAAAGGAGGGGGTGGCACACAATGCAAATAGTCCAAGTAGCCATTTGATTACCTGTTCAGGAGTCTTATGGCTTGGGAGTAAAAACTGTTGAGAAGCCTTTTTGTCCTAGACTTGGCACTCCGGAACCACTTGCCATGCGATAGTAGCGAGAACAGTCTATGAATGGGGTGGCTGAGGTCTTTGACAAATTTTACGGAATTCCTCTGACACCGCCTGGAGTAGAGGTCCTGGATGGCAGGCAGCTTAGCCCCAGTGATGTACTGGGCCGTACACACGACCCTCTGTAGGGTCTTGCGGTCAGAGGCCGAGCAATTGCCGTACCAGGCAGTGGTGTTGCAGCTGTAGAACCTTTTGAGGATCTCAGGACCAATGCCAAATCTTTTTAGTTTCCTGAGGGGGAATAGGATTTGTCGTGCCCTCTTCACGACTGTCTTGGTGTATTTGGACCGTTCTAGTTTGTTGGTGATGTGGACACCAAGGATTTTGAAGCTCTCAACCTGCTCCACTACAGCCCGTTAATGAGAATGGGGGCGTGCTCTATCCTCCTTTTTCTGTAGTCCACAATCATCTCCTTAGTCTTGGTTACGTTGAGGGATAGGTTGTTATTCTGGCACCACCCGGCCAGGTCTCTGACCTCCTCGCTATAGACTGTCTCGTCAATGTCGGTGATCAGGTTGTGTTGTGTCATCTGCAAACTTAATGATGGTGTTGGAGATGTGCCTGGCCATGCAGTCGTGGGTGAACAAGGAGTAAAGGAGGGGCTGAGCATGCACCCCTGGGGGGCTCCAGTGTTGAAGATCAGCGTGGCGGATGTGTTGCTTCCTAGAATTAGAGTGCTTTGTCTAAATCTGTGCAACCACTTATTGATAAGGGTCAACTCTGGTGTATATTTTGAGGTCTCTGTCATTTAGGGTTGCCTATAGCATAGATGGTCACATAGATTCACTTTAGCAGGCCTGTAATATATAGCCTAATACGGTGCCTACGAAAAGTATTTCATACCCCTTCCCATTTTCCACATTTTATTACGTTATATCCTTATTCTAAAATGGATTAAATAAAAAAATGTCCTCATCAATCTACACACAATGCCCCAAAATGACAAATGGTATGGTAGTGGGCACACAGAACTTAGAATTTGGGCACTTAGAATTTGTCAAAATGTACCAAAGGACTCTCAGAACATGAGAAACAAGATTCTCTGGTCTGATGAAACCAAGATTGAACTCCAAGTGTCATGTCTGGAGGAAATCTGGCACCATACCTACAGTGAAATATGGAGGGGCATCATCATGCTGTGGGAATGTTTTTCAGCGGCAGGGACTGGGAGACTATTCAGAATCGAGGGAAAGATGAACAGAGCAAAGAACAGAGAGATCCTTGGTGAAAACCTGCTCCAGAGCACTCAGGACCTCAGACTGGGGCGAAGGTTCACCTTCCAACAGGACAACGACCCCAAGCACAAAGCCAAGACAATGCAGAAGTGGCTTCGGGACAAGTCTCTGAATGTCCTTGAGTGGCCCAGCCAGAGCCCGGACTTGAACCCCATCAAACATCTCTAGAGAGAAACACACTGAATACTGTGCAGCAACACTACTCTTCCAACTTGACAGATCTTGAGAGGGTCTGCAGAGAAGAATGGGAGAACCTCCCCAAATACAGGTGTGCCAAGCTTTTAGCGTCATACCCAAGAAGACTCGAGGCTGTAATTGCTGCCAAAGGTGCTTCAATAAAGTACTGAGTAAAGAGTCTGAATACTTACAGTATGTAAATGTGATCTAATTAACATATTTTGCTTTGTCATTGTGTGTAGATTGATGAGGTTAAACGAGTAGCCTATACAATGAATGTCAATATACACTGAGTAAACCAAACATTAAGAACACCTTCCTAATGTTGAGTTGCACCCCCCCCCCCCCCCCCCCCCCCTTCAGGGAATGGATAATACAAGGTGTTGAAAGCGTTCCACAGGGATGCTGGCCCATGTTGACTCCAATGCTTCCCACAGTTGTGTCAAGTTGGCTGGATGTCCTATGGGTGGTGGACCATTCTTGATACACACGGGAAACCGTTGATCATGAAAAACCCAGCAGCATTGCAGTTCTTGACACAAACTGTTGCACCTGGCACATACTATCATACCCCATTTAAAAGCAACAAAATATTTTGTCTTGCCCATTCAACCTCTGAAGGGCACACATACACAATCCATGTCTCAATTGTCTCAAGGCTTACAAAATATTTTTTAACCTGGATTCACATAGTCAGTCTATGTCATGGAAAGAGCAGGTGTTCTTCATGTTTTGTATAGTCAGTGTAGTTTGAAACTTATTTCAAACCATTTTTAATAGGCCTAGGCCAATTCGTGGAGAGAAGCATCGATCGATCCTCTTGCTTGCGAAGTGGCTATAAAATAGGCTACATTGTTTGCAATGAACTGGCGGGAAATGTGAATGGCGAGAGCGATGTGTAGCTGTTGTGTGATGTGATCACATTGCCTAAATTGCTACATTGCTGTACTGATGCATTGCAATTAATTCATACAAAAAACCAACACACCTGTCAGTGGAAATGCCACATTTGTTATTTATAAAATAACAAACATGTCCTGCAAACATTACTTAAAGCCTTGCAGGTATAACGCGCTATGAAGCAGTTATACTGTAATGCATTAGATTAATAACAGTAGCAGTTGGTGTTGCCTTACCTTCTACATAGGGAGTAGGTGTTCCAATCTTCCCTCCCACCTCCTCTGCTGACTTCACCACCTCCATCTCCAATACTGTCACCATACACCTGCAACACACACACACACACACACACACACACACACACACACACACATTAAAAACACAGACAGATCAGAAAGACAAGAGGAAAGAAGGAATGAGAAACAGAAACAGAGGAAGAGTGGGAGAAGAGAGAGTGAGACAGAGAGAGAGAGAGAGAGAGAGAGAGAGAGAGAGAGAGAGAGAGAGAGAGAGAGAGAGAGAGAAAAAGAGAGAATGAAAGAGAGAGAGAGAAATACTTTTGTCTTTCTTTACTTAAACAATCTAATTTCATTTCAAACTCACCCCCCCCTTAAAAATATATATATATATATATATATATATATATCCTGTACTGCATACATTTACCATACTCACCTTTCTATCTACCACATGATACAAACCAACATCACAATACCCACTCCTACAACTGTATATCCAAAACATCTTCCCCAGCTATACAGACAGCCCCCCCAACACACCAGATCTCCTCAAATATCTCTACACATTTTATCCTTTTATATAACTCAAACTCAACCCTCAGGCGCGCAGAGACCATCCCACGTTTGGCTTTCTCCTTAATCGGCTTTCTCCTTAATCGAATACCTGTATCCCATTATGAACATCCCAACAGTAAAAACCACCGATAACCTCTCAGACAGACATTCCAACAGAGACATTAAAGGCATTAACCTTGTGTACATAGCAAACACATGAATCACAGTTTCTTTCATTTTGCAGAAAAGACACCCCTGCCCGATTCCCGGTTCAACCTGTGCCAACCAGCTGTTAGTGGCCAGGGCTCCATGAAGAGCCCTCCTCTGGAAGTCCCCTGAAATCTTTGGTACTGGGGGTTTGTAGAGCCTCTATCTAAAACCCACCATACTCTCCACCCCACATACCCCCTGCCACTGATGTGCCTTCACTCCTGTTAGGCTCCTAATGTTCCTACCCTTAATGCAGAGGTTGTAGAGGGCTTTACCTCCCACTCCTTCAAACTCCCCCAGGCTCGGAGTGTTAAAATCTAACAAGCCCTCCAGACCCCCTTGCCAGTCTCCAGTCTCTGCCGTCACCTGCAGTGGCGGAAACATTGGTGGCACCTCTCCCTTTGGCCGCTCAAACATCCCCCTTACCGTCTCAGACAGTGCCTCCTGGACCTCCTCCAGGAATCTCTCCAGCAGGCTAAGAGACGTTATTCCTGTTTGTTGTGGCAAGACTGCCAGGGTTTTCCACCCCTCCTCTCCCAGCAGTCTCAGGTCACCCAGCCTTAGTAAACCCCCTGCCATCAGTTGCCTCTGCAGGGTGGCTGACTGAACCGATCTCAAAGGGATGGCTGGGTTGTGGAAAATAGGCTCCTCCCACACCCACAGCCCAGGCTCCACACCCCCTTCTTGTATGGGCCTTAGCAGCTGCCAGGCCCTCAGCACTGCAGAGTAAAGATCTGAGAGACCTGCTGTACTCAGCCTCTCCAGCTTCATGAGGAACAGCTGCCGGTCCAACCCTAATCCGCCAGCTCTCCTCAGCAGCGCGCATGCTGGCTCCCTCCAGCCAACATCAGCATGGTATAGCAGTCTCTGCACCGCCTTTAGCCTGAAAGCAGCCATCCTGCTCTCCAGTTCCACCAGGCCCTGTCCTCCTTCATGAACGGTCATGTACAACACTGCTGCCTTCAGCCAGTGATGGCCCGATCAGAAGAAGTCCACTGCGTTGCAGGTCTGTGAGCAGACCGGCGGGGGGCGATGAGGACAGACAGTTTATGCCACAGGGAAGATGCTACCAGGTTGTTAATTATCAGCACCCTCCCTCTATATGACACCTGGGACAGGAGCCACCTCCACCTGGCCTGTCTTGACACCACAGCCTGTGACAGCCCCACCCAGTTCTTCCTTACCCAGTTCTCTGAGCCCAGGTACACCCCCAACACTTTAAGCCCTTCACAACCCCACTGCAAACCCCCTGGACGCAGAGTAGGAGCCCTATCCCCCCATGCCCCACAAAACAGAGCTTTGCTCTTGCCCCAGTTTACCTTAGCTGATGAAGCTCCCTCGTACACCTTCAGACTGGTCTCTAGTGCCTGCATATCCTGATCATCCCTGACCATCACAGAAACATCATCTGCATATGCTGACACTGCTATGCCTGTCACCACATCTATTCCTGTCCAGCACACTCCCTGCAGTCTCCTGCGTAGCAGTCCTAAAAAAGGCTCAATGGCTAATGTGTATAACTGCCCAGATAGAGGGCATCCTTGTCTAATGCCCCGTCTCACCCAGACTGGCCTACTGAGCCCCCCTCCAACCTTGACCATACATGACACGCCAGCATACAACAGCTTCACACATGTCAAAAAACTCTTCCCAATCCCAAACACAGACATCACATTAAACAGATACTCATGGTCCACTCTATCAAAAGCCTTCTCATGATCTAAAGAGACTAGTCCAAAGTTCACATTAGATCCTCTTGACAAGTCCAACATGTCCCTGATTAAGAACAAGTTGACCGTGATTGAGCGTCCCGGTACACAATATGTTTGGTTCTTATGTATTATCGAGTCCAAATGCGACTTCAGTCTGTTAGAGAAGACTTTGGCAAATATCTTGTAGTCCGCACAGAGTAATGCCACAGGCCTCCAGTTCTGTTCTTATGTCCCCTTTTTTGGGCAGGAGAGTCAGAGCCGCCCGATGGCAGCTCATCGGCAACTCTCCTACCCCGACGCATTCACGCAACACGCAAAAGAAGTCCTGTCCAATTATTCCCCATAAATGTTTTATAAAACTCCACTGGTAGTCCATCGACCCCCGGGGGTACATGACCGGGGGGTACATGACCGGGGGACATCTGGGTTACGGCCTCTGCCAGTTCATGGGACAAAAGAGGAATGTCCATTTCATCCCTCTGTGCCAGAGAGAGCTTAGGGAGTCCTGCGAACAAGACTTGAGCACACATAGGATCACACACTTCTGCCCTATACAATTCAGTATAAAACTCCACAGTTCGCTCCCGCATCTCACCCACCACAGAGGTCACCGGCCCATCAGACAGCCGTAGACAATGCATACCCTTGGCTTCACCGCTCTGTCTTTCCAAACCAAAGAAGAAGGAGCTGGGAGCATCCATCTCCTTGAGCATGGAGAACCTAGCTCTCACAAGTGCTCCCTTTGCTTTTGCTTTTACAGGTGCACAATGGTAGCGCCCAGCAGCCTATTGCTCCGATTCCTAGACATGTAAAACCGATCAAGTCAGGCTGCACTCACCCTAGCCCTAAAAACCTTCACCCGTGTATACTGTCTTGTGTTTGGATGTTTAGTTCTCCAAACATCCACTAGGTTTAACTGATTAATGATGTCCTTTAACACTCCCACTGACACTGAATGAGGCTCTTCCCCATTTCTGTCTTTTGTAAAATCCATTGTACAGTTCCAGTCCCCTCTGACCACCAGTGTCTCCTCAGGCTCTTCCTGTGAGAGTTCCTGTCTAAGACTCCCAAATAGAACCCCTCTTTCTCTCCCTGTGTTAGACGCATAAACATTTATAAAGACAAAACCCATGTTGTTAATTTCTGCTTTAACAACAAGCAACCTACCTTTACACACATCCTTGGAGGAGCAACGTTTTACAGACAGCCCAGGTGCAAAAAGGACTGCCACGCCTGCACTAAGATTTGTCCCATGGATCAACACACTTGCCCCTTTCCACCAGAGCCCCCAATCGACTTCATTCAACACATCACTGTGTCTCCTGCAGAAACAACACCTGTACTTTTTTTTGTTTTACATATTCACCCAACACACTCCTCTTTCCCGCGTCTCTGGCGCCATTTATATTGAGCGAGCCTACCCGAAGAGTCTCCATAAGAAGTGGGAGAAAAGCCAGCAGAGAAAGAGACCAATAGCAAAGCTCAAAAAGCCAGGAAAAAAAGCCTCAAGATTAACTTTTTTCCCCTTAGTCTCGTTCAGGAACCTTGTCAGTTCTCTCAATGTGTACTTAGACCCCTCTGCTTGACTGGCTGTCAGCTCCGGGCCCATTGAAGAGGAGTCTGAAAAAAATAACTCCTCACCCTCTTCCTCAGACTCACTTTCCTCCTCATCTCTATCTCCCACCCTGACCACCTGCCCTTCCTCTCTAGTCAGGGCATCACCCACAGCAACAGGCAAAGGTTCCATGGTGCCTTTGTCCACACCCTTTTTCCTTTTCCGCTTGACACCCTCCTCCTCCCCCCTAGTCCCTTACATTTCCCCACTATACTCTCCTCATCCACTAGAATAACCTGACTAGACCCAGAATCATCTAGACCACCCTCCATAGCATGACTAGGCCCAGAATCATCTACACCACCCTCCATAGCATGACTAGACCCAGAATAATCTACATCACCCTCCATAGCATGACTAGGCCCAAAATCATCTACACCACCATCCATAGCCTGACTACACCCAGGCTCAGATACCCCACCATCTCTAGCCTGACTAGGCCCAGCCTCATCTACACCACCTTCCCTGGCATGACTAGGCCCAGCTTCTGCATCTCATTACCCCCTGCACTTTGACCTTGATTTCCCCCACTGGCGCTTGTACCCTCACCTTGTCTACGGGCTTTATGTGGGCACGCAAAGCTCTTATGCCCCAAATCCCCACACTCAAAACATTGTAGACTATCTGTGCTGGCAAACCCTGCATAGAGGCCCTCCCCGTACCTCACTTTAAAATGCACATTTAGTTGTTGATAATTGTTGCTCAGAAACATAAACACTTGCCTCCGGAACGAAACAACGTGCTTAACGGCATCTGCCTGAAAGCCTGCTGACAGTACACGAAAACCGCTAGCAAACTTACCAAAACGACTCAGCTCTTTTCTGATTTGGTCATCTGTAAGAAACGGAGGCAAATTTGCAACTACCACTCTTGTCGAAGGGGTAGAGAGAGGTGAAATTGACACCAACACATCCCTTACAAATATTCCGCTAGCAATTAGCCTACAAACCAAATTAGCCCTTTTCATGAACACAACACACAGCTTTGTTCATTCTAGAAGCAGAATGTATAAATTCAGCTCCTACCTGTTCACCGACCGCGAGCAGAACCTCCTCCATCTTAATTCTATTCTCAGGAACACACCTGAATCCATGCCGTATCGACAGCGTCTCCTCCTCCGCTAGGCTGAGAAGCCATTGCGCACACCACACCTTCCAAACCCCAGGAAAGTTACTCTGTCCTCTTCCACCCTAACTTTGAAAAAACTGTGGATACCGCTAAAACAAATATTGCATTAACCCTCCACCATAGAAAATAACATGTAAAGAAAAGAATCGAAGAAAGTTAGTTAGGATAGAGCCCTCCACACCAAACACTTAAACTCCCAAAAACTCCCAGCATGCACTGCAAGAGAGAGAGAGAGAGAGCAAGACAGAGAGAAAGAGTAGAAAGAGAGAGAGAGAGAGACAGAGAGAGCCAGAGACAGAGAGACAGACAGAGAGAGAGACAGAGAGAGACAGAGAGAGAGTGACAGAGACAGAGAGAGACAGAGAGAGAGACAGACATAGAGACAGAGACAGAGAGAGAGAGCGAAAGAGAGAGACAGAGATAAAGAGTCCAGGCGTACCTTCCATCCTTCAGTATGTTGGTGACACTCCTCTTCAGTAGACAGACACAGTAGGGGAGCAGACAGTTCTCCTCAACCAGACGGTTCATTTGGGGATCCAGCCAGAAGGCTACACCACACACACACACACACACACACACACACACACACACACACACACATACACACACACACACACACACACACACACACACACACACAGACACAGAGTGGGCACAGACAGGTTAGGCTCAAAGGACTGGGTGTGCAGGTCATCACACATCATGAGCAAGAATGAAGCCTTACTAAGTTGAATTGTTTTGCAATGTTAATAAGGAATCATGGTGATTACATTATTACCAATACCGGTAATTCCGTTAATAACACAATACTACTTACAGGACATGGTGTGCAGGCCATCACTCATCACGAGGTGGAACCGGGGTGGACCAGATCCCCTTATGATACGATGGATGTTCTGAGGAACAATAAGAGAGAAGGACAACCTGGTCTCAGAGCATTTTGTATTATTATGTATGTAAATCTGAGACACTGCATTAAGTATGATATGTTACGTTTCTTATGGTATTAATTTGTGGATGTCCATTATCCATTTCAAATGATACGTTACGAACTGCAATTTGTACAATATGTTATGAATTATAGTTTGTGCATTATGATGAGAATTTGCAAGACATGCACTATGTTATGAATTTGCTAAACTTTTGCCGTGGCAAACGTTACCTAGATGCCTAGGTTGCTAACGCTAGTGTTAGCTAGCTGGCTAAGGTTAGCTAGACTCGGGATTAGGTGTTACAGTTAAGGTTAGGGTTAAGGTTAGGGGAAGGGTTAAAGGGTTAAGGTTAGGGAAAGGGTTAGCTAACATGTTTAAAATTAAGTATGGTTAGCTAACATTCTAAGTAGTTGCAAAGTAGCTAAAAAGTAGGAAATAGTTGCAACGTTGCAAATTAGCTAAAATGCTGAAGTTGGCCATGATGAGATTCATGTTATTGCCTTAAGTAACCTACTGTCTTAAGTTACCATACCAAACGTAACATATCATATTATTTTGAGTGTCCCAGATTTACATTTACTATGTTACGTCTAGTCTATGAGACCAGGCTGAAAATAATCAATGGAGAACATTAGCGCTTAAAAGCCCTAAAAAGGCACAGCTCCTCAAACTACAAAGAGCTATTTTGCTTTATGTTTTTTGTGTGTTTTCTGTTTAATGTCTGCTCAGACCACATTGCACACGTTCTATATACAGTATGTAATGTATATAATAACTATGTATTCATCCTATGACTCTGCCATTCCATGGAATGCCCACAGCCTTCATATGACATGTCTGCTAAAATGTGTTTTCTGGTTCTTCAATGAAAGACGGAACAGACAGTGTTAACTTTAAAGACTAACAAAATCAAACCTGCTACATGGAATGGCTTCATGATGCCAACAAACAAAAAAAGCAGAAGGTTCTTAAAACATTTTAAAGAGATTTTCAAAAGATGTGGTTTTCCTGCAAGGGTTACATTTCTAAAAAGGAGATCGGTTTGAGAGGCCTATGCTGCCACCTACTGTAGCAACAGCAGAGGAGTAGACATGAATACGTCAGCAAAACAAAAGAGATGATCGTGGACTTCAGGAAGCAGCAGAGGGAGCAGCCCCCTATCTACATCGATGGGACAGCAGTGGAGAAGGTGGAACGTTTGAAGTTCCTCTGTGTACATGTCACCGACAAACTGAAATGGTCCACGCACAGACAGTGTGGTGAAGAAAGCGCAACAGCGCCTCTTCAACCTCAGGAGGCTGACAAAATGTGACTTTTCACTGAAAACCATCACTAACTTTTACAGGTGCACAATTGAGAGCATCCTGTTTGGCTGTATCACCGCCTGGTACGGCAACTGCACCGCCCACAAAAGCAGGCCACTCCAGAGGGTAGTGTGGTCTGCACAACGCATCACCAGGGGCAAACTACTTGCCTTCCAGGACACCTACAACACCCGATGTCACAGGAAGGCAAAAAAGATCATCAAGTACACCCGAGCCACTACCTGTTCACCCCGCTTCCATCCAGAAGGTGAGGTCAGTACAGATGCATCAAAGCTGGGACAGAGAGATTGAAAAACAGCTTCTATCTCAAGGCCATCAGATTGTTAAACAGCCACCACTTACACAGAGAGGCGGCTGCCTACCTACATACTTGATATCATTGGCCACTTTAATAAATGGAACACTAGTCACTTTAATAATGCCACTTTAAGAATGTTTACATATCTCACATTACTCATCTCATATGTACAGTATATCCTGTATACTGTATCCTTCACTATCTATTCTTTACTATCTATTGCATCTTGGCCGCTCTGTCACTGCTCATCCATATATTTTATACTTATATATTCTCATCCCATTCCTTTACTAGATTGTGTGTATTAGGTTTTGATGTGGAATTTGTTAGATATTAGGTTCTGTTGTTGAGTTGTTAGATATTACCTGTTAGATATTGCTGCACTGTCGGATCTAGAAGCATAAGCATTTCACTACACTCGCAATAACATCTGCTAACCATGTGTATGTGACCAATAACATTTGATTTGATTTGATTAGCGACCTGATGGTCGTTAGCGAGTTGGGTACTACCAATACATGTCCAGAGTGCATAAGAGGAGATTACCATGACTCAACGGCCAACTTGGAATTTGACTGCAGTCATGACTCAGGACTGTAATACGGTTGGTTATATACTGTGGGGCAAAAAAGTATTTAGTCAACCACCAATTGTGCAAGTTCTCCCACTTAAAAAGATGAGAGAGGCCTGTAATTTTCATCATAGGTATACTTCAACTATAACAGACAAAATGAGAAAAAAATGCAGAAAATCACATTGTAGGATTTTTAATGAATTTATTTGCAAATTATGGTGGAAAATAAGTATTTGGTCACCTACAAACAAGCAAGATTTCTGGCTCTCACAGACTGTAACTTCTTCTTTAACAGGCTCCTCTGTCCTCCACTCGTTACCTGTATTAATGGCACCTGTTTGAACTTGTTATCAGTATAAAATACACCTGTCCACAACCTCAAACAGTCACACTCCAAACTCCACTATGGCCAAGACCAAAGAGCTTTCAAATTCATAAAAAATCCTACAATGTGATTTTCTGGAATTCTTTTTCTCATTTTGTCTATCATAGTTGAAGTGTACCTATGATGAAAATTACAGGCCTCTCTCATCTTTTTAAGTGGGAGAACTTGCACAATTGGTGGTTGACTAAATACTTTTTTGCCCCACTGTATAACTGTGTATGTGATGTGTCAAGGAATGGGAAGATGACATTTGTCTATGGAAAGTTACTGTGAGAGAAAAGGGGAACAGAATGTCCAGAGATTGAGTAAGATGGTCAGTCATAACCGCTTGAAGTTTAACTGACTGCTCTGACAGCTCTGACAACAATGCCACGTGTCATCAGTTTAGAAAAACAGATGTTCTGAGTAGTCACACCCTGAGTAGTCACACCATTAAAACTTATTTGGGATCGGTGTCCCTTCCACGGGACAGCTGAGCTAATGTAGGCTAATGCAATTAGCATGAGGTTGTAAGTAACAAGAACATTTCCCAGGACATAGACATATCTTCTGTTGGGAGAAAGCTTAATTTCTTGTTAATCTAACTGTACTGTCCAATTTACAGTCGCTATGACAGTGAAAGAATACCATGCTATTGTTTGAGGAGAGTGTACAATTTTGAACATTAAAGGTTATTAATAAACAAATTAGGGACATTTGGGAAGTCTTGATACAACATTTTGAACATAAATGCAATGGTCCATTGGATTAGTCTTAAACTTTGCACATACACTGCTGCCATCTAGTGGCCAAAATCTAGATTGCACCTGGGCTGGAATAATACATGATGTCCTTTCTCTTGCATTTCAAAGATGATGGTACAAAATAAATACAAAAGAACAGTTGTTTTTTTCTTTACATTATATTTTTACCAGATCAATTGTGTTATATTCTCCTACATTCCTTTCACATGTACACACACTTCAAAGTGGTTCCTTTCAAATGGTACCATTAATATGCGTATTCTTACTTCAGGGCCTGAGCTACAGGCAGATAGATTTGGGTGTCATTTTAGGCGAAAATTGGGGAAAAAAGGGGCGGATGCTTAAGATGAATCTCTTCATGACATATACATGTCTGTTTGATCATGTACAAAGTGTGTTTGCAGCTGAAGCAACCCAGCTGAAGTGGGGTGAATAAACTTGGTTTGAGCTATATAGTCTTCTGTTATAGTCGTCTGTTTATAGTCGTCTGTTTGAGTTTATACTCTGTTTTTCAGAACCTAACAATGTATTATAGAGACGCAACAAATAGAACACTTACCAGCAACTGAAGCAGAGGATTGTGCACGTAAGTGCCTTTGGTCAGGGCCTGAATGAGACAATGATTATTTCATTAAATGTTTATGACAATATCTTTATTCAATAGAGAATTGCATCAGAAAAGGCATAGTCCAAACCCCATATCTTTACCATATATAGTTACAGATGATTTATTCAGAGAATTTCGCATGGTTAGATTGAATAGAATGTCATTAAGACCATGGTCAAAAAGGGTTTGCTGCTCAATAGAACTCTGTCACAGCTCCAAAACAAAACAGAGCTAACTTTGAACGTCAACTGACAAGCTAGCTAGTGGCTGCAAGTTTGTGTTTGATTAATATGGGCTTTTACTAAATTATATCCGCCGGAATACAAAACAAATTCAGCCTATAAACAGTACCAGTCAAAATATGTCAAAATATGTTTTATATGTCAAAACATGTTTTCTATTTGAGATTCTTCAAAGTACCCATTGTCCTGTTGAAAAACAAATGACTGTCCCACTATACCCAACCCAGATGGAATGGCGTATTGCTGCAGAATGCTGTGGTAGCCATGCCGGTTAAGTGTGCCTTGAATTCTAAATAAATCACAGACAGTGTCACCAGCAAAGCTCCACCACATCATCACACTTCCTCCTCCATGCTTCACGGTGGTAACCACACATATGGAGATCATCTGTTCACCTACTCTGCGTCTCACAAAGACACAGCGGATGGAACCAAAAATCTCAAATTTTCACTCATCAGACCAGAGGACAGATTTCCACCAGTCCATTGCTCGTGTTTCTTGGTCCAAGCAAGTCTCTTCTTATTATTGGTGCCCTTTAATAGTGGTTTCTTTGCAGCAATTCGACCATGAAGGCCTGATTCACACAGTCTCCTCTGAACAGTTGATGTTGAGATGTGTCTGTTACTTGAACTCTATGAGGCATTTTATTTGGGCTATAATCTGAGGTGCAGTTAACTTCTTGTGACTCTCAAACCCGGGTCCGGGAGCATAATCATCGCCTGACACTAATTAGCATAACACAACGGACATAAATCTTCCTAGAAAATCTTCCTATTCATGAAAATCACAAGTGAAATATATTGGAACACAGCTTAGCCTTTTGTTAATCACCCTGTCATCTCAGATTGTCAAAATATGCTTTACAGCCAAAGTTAGACAAGCATTTGTGTAAGTTTATCGTGTTTTCTATCCAAAGCTGTCAATTATATGTATATTCTAGCATTTGTCCTGACAAAATATCCTGTTGAAAACGGGAATGTTTTTTTTCCAAAAATGAAAATACTGCCCCCTAGTACCAACAGGTTGAAATGCATTCCTGGTGACAACCTCATGAAGCTCGTTGAGAAAATGCCAATAGTGTGCAAAGCTGTCATCAAGGCAAAGGGTGGCTACTTTGAAGAATCTCAAATATATCACTTTTTTGGTTACTACATGATTCCATGTGTGTTATTTCATAGTTCTGTTGTTTTCACTATTATTCTACAATGTAGAAAATAGTAAAAATAAAGAAAAACTCTTGAATGAGTAGGTCTGTTCAAACTTTTAACTGGTACTGAATATATATATATATATATATATCTTTACTAACTAAGCTAACGGACTGATTTTCAATGTCTACCCTCCCCCCAAAAATCTGTTACAGTTTTTATTGTGAATATCTGTGAACACTGTTATTTAACCAACAATGTACTATGCAGATATCACTCAGACATTTCTCGGTTACTAAAATGCAAATAGTTCAATCACTTTCAGTTTATGTGACTGTGGTGTATCGAGAAACGTATTGTGTGTTAATGAGTTTAGATTTCAAATGGTTGCAGATAGCCAATGGGATTTGTGTGCAGGGGTTGAGTTATTTGAATGAACAAATGACAATGGGGTTTCCGTTCTTGAATTGAAACGATTGGATTAGGAGATGCAAGGGCGGTAAAAGTTCAGGGATGTATTTCAGGAGTTGGGCTGAAGACACTGCAGAGAGAAGTCGACTGTAATGTGTCATGGAGGACATTTTTTAAAAATCTGTTCCGTTTGTTATAAGTATGCTTCGGAATCTTCAGTAAAAGAAACCAGCATCTTAGGATGCAACAGTGACAAAACAAGCAAGTATGGTGCAGATAATCATTGTACCGTCTAAATCTTTGTGAAATATATTTTCCATATTGTCAGTTGTTTGAAGCACAAAACCGAAAGTAAAAGAACGGGAAGTATAGAAATAGCGCATATCGAACACATTTACAGCTTCTTAGACTTTATTTAAATGCGAATGACGGATCTATAACACACATTTCTATGTGAATTTGGTCAGATGCCAAAAAATGTAGCTTTAAGAACAAGCATATTAAGGTTGTAATATTGTAGAGAACAATCGAATGATTCATTGTATGTCATTCAAATAATAGCATAGGCTAGGAAAACCAGGTTTAGGCATTAATTTAATAACACCAGCTTGAATGTACCCGTTTTTCACTACATTCTAGAGCAGTGAGCCCTATACCGTGTATGAATACCCATTATAAATTAGGTGGTTTGAGCCCTGAATTCTGATTGTCTGACAGCTGTGGTATATAAGACCGTACACCATGTGAATGACAAAAACAAATATTTTTACTGCTCGATTTACATTGGCACCTCGGGGGTGTGTGGTAAATGACCAGTATACCACGGCTGAAGTCCGCTGTCCGCTGGTCCATCAGAACAGCCCTTAGCATATTGGCCATCTACCACACTCCCTCACGCCTTATTTCTGAAATATCCCACTGTAGGCCCTGCAGATTGCAAAAAAATGCTTTTACACTAAGTTAGCCTGCAACTACAAACAACACAATGAGTGATAAGTATTATGTCTATGTTGTAACTTGCCTCAATTGCACCGTCTGTGAGATTTAATGTCATTTTTCAGTGGAAGTCGTGTCCGATTTAAAAGCACCTTTATATTGCTGCTCTTTGCCTTATGTGGTACAGCGTGGCCTCTCCCTTGAAGAACCTGCGACAGAGAGAGGGCTTTCAATTTCAATGGCGACGCCACATCGCCTTTTCCGGATTCTTCTTAGCCAATCAAATATTAGTCGGCCGGAGCCACCGCCCCTGTGTGTGTTCTCCATACCTCCCACTCATATCTCCCTCTCTCTCTTCCTCCTTCACTCACTCTGTCTCTGTTTCTCTCCCCTCTCTCTCTCCTGTTGGGGTTTTGTCATGCCTCCCGGACATCAGAACAGCTCTCTCTGTGCTATGCACTATTCCTCCTACAGCGCTACAGGGTAAGGGGAACATGGTCAAAGAGTATATCTCAATAGTCTAGATCTTTTGTCCAGTTCTTTCAGAACATCCTATTATGGCTATTTAAATCAAATCAAATCAAATTGCATTTGTCACATGCTTAGGGAGTACAGGAGGAGACTGAGCACGCACCACTTAGGGGCCCCCGTGTTGAGGATCAGCATGGAGGATGAGTTGTTACCTACTCTTGCCACCTGGGGGCGGCCCATCAGGAAGTACAGGATCCAGTTGCAGAGGGATGTGTTTAGTCCCAGGGTCCTTAGCTGAGTGATGCGCATGGAGGGCACTACGGTGTTGAACGCTGAGCTGTAGTCAGTGAATACAATTCTCACATAGGTGTTCCTTTTGTCCAGGTGGGAAAGGGAAGTGTGGAGTGAAATAGAGATTGCATCATCTGTGGATTTGTTCGGGGTGTTATGCAAATTGGAGTGGGTTAAGGTTTCTGAGATAACGGTGTTGATGTGAGCCATGACCACCCTTTAATTTAGGCAGGTTACCTTAGTGTTCTTGGGCACAGGGACTATGGTGGTCTGCTTGAAACATGTTGGTATTACAGACTCAGACAGGGAGAGGTTGAACATGTCAGTGAAGACACTTTCCAGTTGGTCAATGCATGTTGGTCAGTACACGTCCCGGTAATCCGTCTGGCCCAGCGGCCTTGTGAATGTTAACCTGTTTAAAGGTCTTACTCACATCGGCTACAGAGAGCGTGATCACACAGTTGTCCAGAACAGCTGATGCTATCATGCATATTTCAGTGTTACTTGCCTCGAAGCGAGCATAGTGTGGTGTGGTGTGCAGGTGTGCTTCCCTTTGTAGCCTGTAATAGTTTGCCAGCCCTGCCATATCCGACGAGCGTCGGAGCCGGTGTAGTATGATTCGATCTCAGAGGATAGAATTATGGTCAGATGTGCCAAATGGAGAGCTTTGTATGCGTCTCTGTGTGTGGAGTAAAGGTGGTCTAGTTTTTTTTTCCCTCTCTCATTGCACAATTAACATGCAGGTAGAAATGAGGTATAAAGAATTTAAGTTTCCCTGCACTAATGTCCCCGGACACTAGGAGCGCTGCCTCTGGATGAGCTTTTTCCTGTTTGCTTACAGCCGTATACAGCTCACTGAGTGATGACCTACAGTATATAGCTCGTTGAGTGGGGTCTTAGTGCCAGTATCGGTTTGTGGTGGTAAATAGACAGCTGCGTATAATATAGATGAAAACTCTCTTGGTAAATAGTGTGGTCTACATTTTATCATGAGATGATTCACCTCAGGCGATCTAAACCTGGAGACTTCCTTAGATTTCGTGCACCAGTTGTTGTTTATAAATAAACAATAGACCGTCATCATGTATTACAAGAGGCAGCTGTTCTATCCTGCCGAAAAAGTGTGAAACCCGCCAACTGTATGTTAATCATGTCGTCGTTCACCCACGACTCTGTGAAACATAAGATATTACAGATTTTAATGTCCCGTTTATAGGATATACGCACTTGTAGTTTGTCTATTTTATTATCCAATGATTGTACGTTGGCTAATCGGACCGATGGCAGATCACCCACTTACCGTCGGATCCTTGCAAGGGCACCCCGACCTACATCCCCGATATCTCCGTCTCTTTCTCCTGCTAATGACAGGGATGAGGGCCTTGTCGGGCGTCTGAAGTAAATCCTTTGCGTCTGACTCGTTAAAGAAAAAATCTTTGTCTAGTAAGAGGTGAGTAATCGCTGTCCTTATATCTAGAAGTTCATTTTGGTCAAAAGAGACCAAGAAACATTACGTACAAAATAAGTACCAAATAACATGAAAAAACACACACTAGAGCACAACTGTTTAAGGGAACGTAAAACGGCAGCCATCTCCTCCGGTGCCATTCTAAACGACACACACGGTTTGAATTAACATTACACTGTTTATCTGTCCATCTCCAATGTGTGTGTGTGTGTGTGTGTGTGTGTGTGTGTGTGTGTGTGTGTGTGTGTTTGTGTGCGCGTGCGTGCGTGCGTGCGTGTTTAACTGTAAATCCCCACATGAATGGTAAACAAATAAAAAAATGTACCAACTGGGGACATTTTGTTTGTCACCATGATATCAAATGATATTTCTTTAGGGTTTAGGGTTAAGGCTAGAGTTAGTGTTATATTTAGGGTTGGGAGCTAGGGTTAGGAGTTAGGGTTAAGGTTAGGTTTTCAGGTTAGGTTTATGGTTAGGGAAAATAGATTTTTGAATGGACATGAATTGTGTTTCCCTGTGTGTGTGTTTGTGCGTGCAAAATAAATCTAATTTGTATTTGTCACATGCTTCATAAACAAACAGGTGTAGACTAACAGTGAAATGCTTACTTACAGGTCCATCCCAACAATGCAGGGAGAAAAATAGAGAAATAAAGGAATAAATACACATTGAGTATTGATAACTTGACTATATACACAGGCTACCAGTACCGAGTTTATGTGGTAATTGAGGTAGATATGTACATATAGGTAGGGATAAAGTGACAAGGCAACAGGATAGATAATAAACAGCAAAAAGCAGTGCATATTATGAGTCAAAAATAGTTAGTGCAAAAAGGGTCAACGCAGATCCGAACCCGCAGATATCTATTCTACATAACTTACTGTTTAGCAGTCCTCTGACATGGAGGTAGAAGCTGTTCAGGGTCCTGTTGGTTCCAGACTTGGTGCATTGGTACAACTTGCCATGCGCTAGCAGAGAGAACAGCATATGACTTGATTGACTGGAGTCTTTGACAATTTTTGGGGCTTCCTCTGACACCTCCTGGTATAGAGGTCCTTGATGACAGGGAGCTCGGCCTCAGGGATGTACTGGGCCGTATGAACTACCTTATATAGCGTCTAGCGGTCGGATGCCAAGCAGTTGCCATACCAAGTGGTGAAGCAGCCAGTCAAGATGCTCTCGGTGGTGCAGCTGTAAACCTTTTTTGAAGGCCCATGCCAAATCTTTTCAGCCTCCTGAGGGGGAAGAGGCATTGTCCTGATTTCTTCACGACTGGGTTGGTGTGTATGGACCACGATAGTTCCTTAGTGATGTGGACAGGTAGGAACTTTTAGCTCTCAATCCGCTCCACTACAGCCCTATCAATGTGCATGGGCGTGTGCTTGGCCCTGTGTTTCTTTATTAGCGGTATTGGTACCGCTATCAGCTCCTCCTTTGTCTTGCTTGCATTGAGGGAGAGGTTGTTGTCCTGGCATCACACTGCCAGGTCTCTGACCTCCTCCCTACAGGCTGTCTCGTCATTATTAGTGATCAGGTCTACCGCCCCCGTCATTTTGTCCGAATACGTAATGATGGTGTTGGAGTCGTGCTTGTCCACACAGTCGTAGGTGAACAGGGAGCACACGAGTAGACTAACCACGCACCCCTGAGGGTCCCCCGTGTTGAGGGTCAGTGTGTCCGATGTTTGGTTGCCTACCCTCACAACCTGAGGGCGGCCAGTCAGGAAGTCCAGGAGCCAGTTGCAGAGGGAGGTGTTCAGTCCCATAGTCTTTAGCTTAGCGATGAGCTTGGAGGGTACTATGGTGTTGAATGCTGAGCTGTAGTCAATGAACAGAATTCTCACATAGGTGTTCGTCTTGTCCAGTTGGGTGAGGGCAGTGTGTAGGTCAATACAGATTGCTTCATCTGTGGATCTGTTGGGGCGGTATGCAAATTGGAGTGGGTCTGGGATGATGTTGTTGATCTAAGCCATAACCAGACTTTCAAAATAATTTGCCAGCCCTGCCACAAGATATATATATATATATATATATATATATATATATATATATATATATATATATATATATATATATATATATATATGGTGGTGACACTCCTCTTCAGTAGACAGACACAGTAGAGGAGCAGACAGTTCTCCTCAACCAGACAGTTCAAATGGGTGACCAGCCAGAAGGCTACACCACACACACACACACACACACACACACACACACACACACACACACACACACACACACACACACACACACACACACACACACACACAGGTTAGGCTCAAAGGATCTGATGTGCAGGTCATCACACATCATGAGCAAGAATTAACCCTTACTAAGGTAATATTTTTAGCAATGTTAATAAGGAATTATAGTGATTACATTATTACCAATACCGCTAATAAAGTTAATAAATAAAGTTAATAACATAATACTACTTACTGGACATGGTGTGCAGGCCATCACTCATCACGCTACATGAACGCTACATGAACGCTACATGAAGTATGATATGTTACGTTTCTCATGGTATTCATTTATGGATGTCTATCATCCATTTCAAATTATATGTTTCCGAATTGCAATTGGCACAATATGTTAATGAATTATAATTTGTACATTATGAAACTAATAAGCAAAACTTACAATATGTTATGAATTTGCTAAACTTTAGTTTTGACTAATGTTAGCTAGATGGCTAGGTTACTAATGCTAGCTGGGCTAGGGATTATGTGTTATAGTTCAAGTTAGGGTTAAGATTAGGGGAATGGTTAAGATTGGTTTAAAGGGTTAAGGTTAGGGGAATGGTTAGCTAAATTGTTTAAGGTTAAGGTTAGCTAACATTCTAAATAGTTGCAAAGTAGCTAAAAAGTAGGAAATAGTTGCACACAACCTTTGTGTTGCTAGATGTTCCCCCAGCCAGCCATTCAGACCGACCAACCACCCTGCTTTCCTTTTATACTTAAGTAACTGTCTATCTTATGTAACCATGCCAAATGTAACATATCATATTCATTTGAGTGTCCCGGATTTACATTTACTATGTTACGTCTAGTCTATGAGACCAGGCTGAGAAGGAACATGGAGTTCTCAGGGAAATTCTGCTACCACAGATTCTAGATTCCGTCTGGCCCAAGTCATCACAGACACACCATGGAGCTGTGTGTGTGTGTGCGTGTGTGTGCGTGCGTGCATGTGTCACAGTGAGAGAGAGAGAGGTTGTAGGAGGAGCTTCAGTAAAGGAAGGTGTTGGACATTGGACCCAAACAAGTCTCTTCTTCTTATTGGTGTCCTTTAGTAGTGGTTTCTTTGCAGCAATTAGACCATGAAGGCCTGATTCACGCAGTCTCCTCTGAACAGTTTATGTTGAGATGTGTCTGTTACTTGAGCTGCAATCTGAGTTGCAGTTAACTCTGATGAATTTATCCTCTGCAGCAGAGGTAAATCTGGGTCCTCCATATCTGTGGCGGTCATCATGAGAGCCAGTTTCATCATAGCGCTTGATGGATTTTGAGACTGCACTTAAAGAAACTTCCAAAGTTTTTGACATTGTCCGTATTGACTGACCTTCATGTTTTAAAGTAATGCTGGATTGTAATTTCTCTTTGCTTATTTGAGCTGTTCTTTCCATAATATGGACTTGGTCTTTGACCAAAAAGGGCTATGTTCTGTATACCAACCCTACCCTATCACAACACAACTGATTGGCTCAAACTCATGTCACACCATGATCTGTTTCACCTGTCTTTGTGCTTGTCTCCACACCCCTCCTGGTGTCGCCCATCTTCCCCATTGTCCCCAGTGCATTTATACCTGCGTTCTCTGTTTGTCTGTTGCCAGTTCGCTGTTTCGACAAACCTACCAGAGGTTTTCCTGTGCTGCTGTCTTTGTTTTCTAGTTCCCCCAGTTTGGACCATTCTGCCTGCCCTGAGCCTGCATGCCGTTCTGTACTTTGTCACACCACCCTGCATTACTGACCTCTGCCTGCCCTTGACCTGTTGTTTGCCTAACCCCCTGTTTTTGTAATAAACATTTGTTACTTTGCATTTGGGTCTTCTCCTGAGCCTTGACAGTGCAAAGGGTGGCTACATTGAAGAATCTCAAATATTAAATATATTTTGATTTGTTTAACACTTTTTTGGTTACTACATGGTTTCATATGTGTTCATATGTGTTATTTCATCGTTTTGATGTCGTCAACATCATTCTACAATGTAGAAAATAGTCAAAATAAAAACAAGGCTCAGTGTCGTCCGGGTTTGGCCGATGTAGTCTGTCATTGTAAATAAGAATTTGTTCTTAACTTGCCTTGTTAAACAAAGGTTAAATAACAGACAGCATTTCAATATCAACCCTCACAAAAAAAAAATCTGTTCCAGTTTTCATTGTGAATATCTGAGTCTTCCGTTTTAAAATACCATAGAAACGGCCCCTCTCAACATTGATTGACTGCAGAATAGAAGGCCAAAGATCTGAAGATGAAAATTACGAGGGTATCAAGTAGATTTTGATTGGTTCGAAGCGCAAAAACGCCTGCTAATGTTACCATCTCCCAACGCAGAAATATGAAAGTTCTGACACTTTCCATTTACCGTCACTCGGTCCCAATATTCTGGGAGATACAGTATGTCAAGTGTTTCCCAGCTTTTAGAAACTGTGTAAAGTAAAGTTATAGAACAGCAGGTAGAGAGTGGAAAGCTGGAGGGTACCAGCCAGGATGAAGAATGTTCCACTGATAAACTTGACTTTGATCCTGGTCCTTTTACTCTTGATGCAGTTACAGCACCTGGTCCCAAAGATGAACCTCATCACACCTAGAGTTTCCAGGATGTAGGAGATGGAAGTGATTGTCATAGGAGGGGTACATAAGAAACTACTATATAGACAACACAGGGCACTAGGGTGACTATCCATCCAAAGGCTCCCAGTGTCACGTCCGTCATAATGAGGAGACCAAGGCGCAGCGTGATAAGAATAGATTCTTCTTTATTACACGAAGAACACTAAACGAAACAACAAAACAAGAAAACAAGAAAACAACAAAACAACCGTGACACTATAAGACACAAGTGCTGACAGGCAACTACGCGTAGACAATAAGCCACAAAACCAAAATGGAAAAATGGCAACCTAAATAGGATCCCCAATCAGAGACAATGATAAACAGCTGCCTCTGATCGGGAACCAATTCAGGCCACCATAGACCTACATTTACCTAGACATAACAAAACCCCATAGATATACAAAAATCCTAGACGCACATACCCACCCTCGTCACACCCTGACCTGACCAAAATAATACAGAAAACATAGGTAACTGAGGTCAGGGGGTGACACCCAGGAACATGGCTCAATCTCACTAGAGGGTAGGAGCTGCACAGTATGACCCCCATAACCAGTAGCAGGGCCGTTGCCTCCCAGCAGATGTAGAGTGAGACCCCCAACTCCCCCAAATGGTGCTGGCCATCCAGGAGACAGGAGCGAGCACCAGGATTACAGCCAGGATGAAGATCGTTCTGGAAATGATCATTACTTTGGCCTTGGACTTTTTGTTATTGGTGTAGTTGGCCCTGACTATGGAGACTCCCAGAACCCAGAAGATGATGGCGATGATGGTCATGGCTCGGCCTGCAGGTTCTGGGTTAAGGCCAGCATGGAGTTGTAGACCTTACACTGCATCAGGTCCCAGGTCAGGTCCCAGGTCCCAGGTTACATGAGAGGTGACAATGTTGTAAGGCCTACTACACCTGTTGTATTCGGCACATGTGACAAATGCAATTTTGATTTGATTTGAAGTTAGTCACTCTGCACACTGGCTCAATTAAATTCCATCACTAGCATCTTATATGATCTTATGTTAACATAGCCCAGTGTTTTTCAATATAAATGCACAGAACTGAATTAAGCTTCATAGTCTTCAAAAAGTCTTAGGGGATCTTGTGCAATATTGCCATATTGCTAACTTCTGCAAAGGATACAACTTATTTGTTCAGATGTGGGGCAGTATGTGGTTGACACACACTTAACGGAGATGCTAGTGACATTCAGTTAGATTGAAACTACATGCTGAAAAACCCTTGAGTGTGAAACAAATCATTTTAAGGTTGGATTCATGGACTGATGGGCTCTGATGGGCCGCCCCCAGGTGGTGAATGTAGGAAACAAATCTCCACCCTGCTGATCCTCAACACTGGAGCCCCACAAGGGTGCGTTCTCAGCCTTCTCCTGCACTCCCTGTTCATCTTTGACTGTGTGGCCATGCACGCATCCAACTAAATCATCAAGTTTGCAGACGACACTACAGTTGTAGGCCTGATTACCAACAACGACGAGACAGCCTACAGGGAGGAGGTGAGGGCCCTCGGAGTGTGGTGTCAGGAAAATAACCTCTCACTCCATGTCAACAAAAGATATTCGTGGACTTCAGGAAATAGCAAAGGGAGCACCCCCCTATCCACATCGACGGGACAGTAGTGGAGAAGGTGGTAAGTAAGTTCCTCTGGTAAGTTCCTCTGCGTACACATCACGGGCAAGCTGAAATGGTCCACCCACACAGACAGCATGGTGAATGAGGCGCCAAAGAGCAAAAGTGCCTCTTCAACATCAGGAGTCTGAAGAAATGTGGATTGTCCCCCAAAACCCTCACAAACCTCTACAGATGTACAAACGAGAGCATCCGGCAACTGAACCGACCTCAACTGAATGGCTCTTCAGAGGTTAGTGAGGTCTGCACTGCGCGTCACCAGTGGAAAACTACCTGTCTTCCAGGACACCTCTAGCACCGGATGTCACAGGAAGGTCAAAAATATCATCAAGGACAACAACCACCCGAGCCACTGCCTGTTCACCCCACTATTATCCAGAAGGGGAGGTCAGTACAGGTGCATCAAAGCTGGGACCGAGAGACTGAAAAACAGCTTCTGTCTCAAGGCCATCAGACTCTTAAACAGCCATCATTAACAAAGAGAGGCTGCTGCCAACATACAGACTCAAATCACTGGCCACTTTAATAAATGGATTGAATAATGGTATCGTTAGTCACTTTAATAATGTTTACATACCCTACATTACTCATCTCATATGTATATACTGTACTCTATACCATCTACTGCATCTTGCCTATGCCGTTCGGCCATCGCAAATCCATATATTTATATATACGTATTCTTATTCTATCCCTTTACATTGTATGTATGAGGTAGTCAGTGTGAATTTGTTAGATTACTTGTTAGATATTACTACACTGTCGGAACTAGAAACACAAGCATTTTTGTACACTTGCATTAACATCTGCTATCCATGTGTATGTGACAAATACAATTTGATCTGATTTGATGTATCTGCTATTTGTATTTACAGCTAAGTCCCCTCCTGTTCCCTGATTAAGAGGTGATGACCACTCCACTCCACTACCTTTGTCAACTTTATCCTGACATGAACTGAAGCCACGTTTCATCAACTGGCACATTGAATGTTTCCCCTCCTAGCACTGTGAGTACCCCTATCAATTTTCTCTCATTCCTGTATGTAGAGTCAATCACAAACATAATCCCATCATTACACATCAGTGATTTTACTCCTTGCTTGGACTAACTCATTCTTAGCGGTTTGGTCTGACTGTGTGTATTGTTTTTTGTCTTCCCAGACAAATCCTGTCCTGCACTGGTCAAGCCTCTGAACACCTGAACTCATGCCTCATACCCTCATTCAATCACTGCTGTGATCCTTTTCCAACACTGTGTAAGTATCCCTCTCACTCCCATTCCCCATAATATTGTACTATAAATGTATTAAATGTATTAAATCAGGTTAAAATAATGAGTCTTTGACGATTATTGAAACACACGTTGTCGTCTCCCTACTTTACGTGCCTATACCGTGGGTCTCCCATCCTCCTCAATGTGTCAAGTCACCAGCCTCCACTGGTCAGAAATGGGGAAGAGACGTTGGAAGAGTATCTAACCACATTCTGAGTCACACGTTTCTTAATCACACTCTGCAGGAGTTGTGCCGCTATTATTACAGAGAACTTCCCTTCCTGTGATCTGTGGCTATTCTTTCAAGCATTGTGCCTTCTTGACAAACCTGAAATGACAACAATATCTCTGCTACTCTCACCGTGATCTGGGTATGTGTGACGTTCAATTCAACTTCATAGTTGTCTCTATATTGTGCACAGTTAGCTGTACTCCCTCTCCTACGAGCTATCCCTTGTAAATATATACATAGAGGCAGGGGCGGACTGAAACAATAATTCAGGCCGGAAATTTGACTCCATCCCATGCCACCCTGTTCACGCAAACCACCAGACAGCTCATTTTCTAGGCTACCAGCTCATCACTGGTGCCCATGAAGGCAACAGCACACAATACACACATCTATGCACTGAGTCAATGAAACTGAACATTGGCTACATAACTTCAAGTATAATATGAAAGTCCAAAAAACAAGCCTCTGTACAAAAACTTTAACTCACAGCAAAAATTATTTCACCCTTGTCCGCCTGTTAAGGAAGAGTCATAGAATAGCTACTTCAGAGTAACCAGGAAGTAATTACCAACAATATAAGCTAAAAAAACTAGCCATGATTGTCGGCCGTGTTTTCCAAGTTATATGCAGCTTCGTGTCTGTGTGCTCTGTAGCTAAGCCCACATTTAACAATAACTTTAACTACATCAATCACACGTTCCATGACCTGCCTCTTCTTTCTGACCAGGTCTCGTTGAACTGACATTTGCTTATCACTCAGAAGGGTACGGATGTCTGCTTTGCTGGCTCTGAGGAAAAAGGCTTCTGCACTTTCTCTATGGGTCTTGCTTCTCTCATGTTCCTGTACTCTCTGATGGGCATGTTTCCAGGCCTACATGCCTCCTTTGACAAATGCTCTATCACTGGCTGAAGGTTTTGCGAATGCAAGACACTGAGCAGAACAAGGAGGGAGTTACTTCATTGTATGTCAGCCATTTTGTGTTTGTGCCGTCTTTGGAGTGGAAAACATTGGGAATGACTCTTTGAGGGGTTTGTTTTGGGTGGTACTGAAAGAAGAAGTCAAAATCCTTGGACTGAGGACGAGCAAAATAATCAAATGGATTTTCAGTACTTTCGCTGTCCCATTCTATTTTCCCTGTACTGGGCTCTGAACCCAGTACAGTACTCTCTCTCTCTCTCTCTCTCTCTCTCTCTCTCTCTCTCTCTCTCTCTCTCTCTCTCTCTCTCTCTCTCTCTCTCTCTCTCTCTCTCTCTCTCTCTCTCTCTCTCTCTCTCTCTCTCTCTCTCTCTCTCTCTCTCTCTCTCTCTCTCTCTCTCTCTCTCTCTCTCTCTCTCTCTCTCTCTCTCTCTCTCTCTCTCTCTCTCTCTCTCTCTCTCTCTCTCTCTCTCTCTCTCTCTCTCTCTCTCTCTCTCTCTCTGCATGTCAGGTTGCTCTGCAAAATGAGATTAACATTGTAGATAACCTAAACTTAAACTTGTATTACTTGTGCAGTCATCGATTGTATACCCCCCGATTACAGTCCTACTGATAATCTCATAAATAAAGCACATAATAATCTGAAATCCTAGTCTACATGTTTAGGTTTGTGCTCTTAAATTTACCCTGAAGGTTCCTGCTCTGAGTCTGACTCTGAACTGGCCACCTCCAGTTCTGCAGGAGCACCTGGACCTCTATTGCTGCTGCTGCTTCCTTCTACACCTTTACAAAGAAAATACTCTATTATCATACTCACTATCATTAGTGTATCAGTACATTAATACAGCTCTGAAAAAAATTAAGAGTGGTCTCTTAATTTGGGAGTGGCCTTTTAATTTTTCCCAGAGCTGAATAATATAGTAAAAACTTGTAATGCTGGTACTAATGTCGCTAATGATCTTTGTCATTGTGATTGCCTGTGCTGTACATTCATGGATGGATTATGGTTAGGTTACTGTAGCCTATTTCGCTGTACAGTGCATGTGCACTTTCCCTAGTTCATGTGACATGAGTCATGATCTAATGCTGGCAAGTCCATAGTCTAGGTTTACTAGTCTTTCCTTTTTTACATTCAGTAATCATTAAAGCAACCAACACAGACTATTCAAATCAAATTTATTCATTCATTCTTCTTTCATCAGCTGATATATCAAAGTGCTGTACAGAAACCCAGCCTAAAACCCCAAACAGCAAGCAATGCAGGTGTAGGAGCATGGTGGCTAGGAAAAACTCCCTAGAAAGGCCAACACCTAGGAAGAAACCTAGAGAGGAACCAGGCTATGAGGGGTGGCCAGTCCTCTTCTGGCTGTGCTGGGTGAAGATTATAACAGAACATGGCCAAGATGTTCAAATGTTCATAAATGACCAGCAGGGTCAAATAATAGTAATTACAGTGAACAGGTCAGGGATCCATAGCCGCAGGCAGAACGGTTGAAACTGGAGCAGCAGCATGGCCAGGTGGACTAGGGACAACAAGGAGTCATCATGCCAGGTCCTGAGGCATGGTCCTAGGGCTCAGGTCCTCCGAAAGAGAGAGAGAGAGAGAGAAAGAAAGAAAGTGAGAATTAGAGAGATCATTCTTAAATTCACACAGGACACCGGATAAGACAGGAGAAATACTCCAGATACTGACCCTAGCCCCCCGACACATAAACTACTGCAGCATAAATACTGGAGGCTGAGACAGGAGGGGTCAGGAGACACTCTGGCCCCATCCGATGATACTCCCGGACAGGGCCAAACAGGCAGGATATAACCCCACCCACTTTGCCAAAGCACAGCCCCCACACCACTAGAGGGATATCTTCAGGGATATACGGCACAACCCAAGGGGGGGGGGGGGAGCGCCAACCCATACAGGAAGACTACGTCAGTGACTCAACCCACTCAAGTGACACACCCCTCCTAGGGACGGCCTCGAAGAGCACCAGTAAGCCAGTGACTCAGCCCCTGTAATAGAGAATCCCAGTGGAGAGAGGGGAACCGGCCAGGCAGAGACAGCAAGGGTGGTTCGTTGCTCCAGTGCCTTCCCGTTCACCTTCACACTCCTGGGCCAGACTACACTCAATCATAGGACCTACTGAAGAGATGAGTCTTCAATAAAGACTCGATTCAGCTCTGTATCCTCCATCACAGTGGCTTCCAGCTCACCTATTATGCAGCTAGATCTGGTTTCACTTGAGAAGTGTGAACCCACTGAGGAGAGGCTGTGGTCTTCACCGCTGCAGTTGCTGTAAGGAGTACTGTATGTTGTCCTCACCAACGCCGTCCCTACACCCCCACCTGGTGGATGTTGATGTACAACTCGCTCTCCAGTATTCAGTCCGTGCTCTCGGTTATGTCCTGGCGCCTGCTCCTCATGTGCTGCTTTCACCTGGGAAATATACACACTGTAACTCATGAGTCATTTTCTGCCATAGGACAACATAGATTCTCCTATTTTTTGCCAAATAATGATATTCTTTATAGTACTCACCGGAACCAACACACATGGTTAGATTTGTGACAGCAATGTGGAGTGTGTGTGTGTGTTTAACCAGTAGTCCCCAAAAGAATAGTAAACAAAAACAATTAAGTTAGTTGTACAACACTCTGTCTGTGTGTGTGTGTGTGTGTGTGTGTGTGTGTGTGTGTGTGTGTGTGTGTGTGTGTGTGTGTGTGTGTGTGTGTGTGTGTGTGTGTGTTTGTGTGTGTGTGTGTTTGTGTGTGTGTGTGTGTGTGTGTGTGTGTGTGTGTGTGTGTGTGTGTGTGTGTGTTTGTGTGTGTGTGTGTGTGTGTGTGTGTGTGTGTGTCTGTGTGTGTGTGTGTGTGTGTGTGTGTGTGTGTGTGTGTGTGTGTGTGTGTGTGTGTGTGTGTGTGTGTGTGTGTGTGTGTGTGTGTGTGCGTGCGTGCATGCATGTGTGCCTGCATCAAATGATTTGTCACGTGCTTCGTGAACAACTGGTGTAGACTAACAGTGATTAGTTACAGCCACTTCTCAATAATGCAGAGAGAATGAAAAGAAAAGGAAAATAGAGAAATAACCAGAAACACAAGGAATGAATACACAATGAGTATTGATAACTTGACTATATACACAGGGTACCTGTACGGAGTCGATGTGCAGAGGAATGGGGTAATCGAGGTAGATATTTACATATAACTAGGAATAAAGTGACTAGGCAACAGGATAGATAATAAACAGTAACAGCAGCACACATTTCATCAGCAGACCTGATTGACCATTCTTTTCATGATTTCATTCCAGCAGTCTCTGTGAATGAGCAACTTCCCTCCTCCTTGAAGTCGTGCAATACGGTAGTTGAGATTAACTTCTCTTGCCCTGTGGACACTTCCGCAAGAACTGCGGCCATCTCAGCAAGAAAAACATTGATGCGCAGAGTGTACTCAGCTTCCAACGATATATCTTCCACTTTGTGGGGGACTGTAACCCCTTTCAATCACAGACACAAATGGCGTCAGTCCAGAAACTGATCCATTGACTCCCATGGGTGAAACACTGAGATATCACAGACAGATACCCTCGTCTCAGTTCGCAGGTACTGAAGAGGTTGCCACACGCAGACGCTGTGGTGATTGACAGGCCTCGACAGCCACTGAGCGTTTTGAAGCACAAACACCAGGATATTTGGTTGAAAGGTTAAAGCCAGTCTCATAACAACGCGGCCGCTGACAACTCGTACATAGGGTCCAACCTTTTCGTTTGTGCCTTGGATACCAACACCAACCGCTGGTGGGGGTCCCGAGACACAAAGAGGGGGAATACTAGCCCAGAGTCATGATGAGTCTCATCGAGGCCGGTGGGGGTCCCGAGACACAAAGAGGGGGAATACTAGCCCAGAGTCATGATGAGTCTCATCGAGGCCGGTGGGGGTCCCGAGACACAAAGAGGGGGAATACTAGCCCAGAGTCATGATGAGTCTCATCGAGGCCGGTGGGGGTCCCGAGACACAAAGAGGGGGAATACTAGCCCAGAGTCATGATGAGTCTCATCGAGGCCGGTGGGGGTCCCGAGACACAAAGAGGGGGAATACTAGCCCAGAGTCATGATGAGTCTCATCGAGGCCGGTGGGGGTCCCGAGACACAAAGAGGGGGAATACTAGCCCAGAGTCATGATGAGTCTCATCGGGCCGGTGGGGGTCCCGAGACACAAAGAGGGGGAATACTAGCCCAGAGTCATGATGAGTCTCATCGAGGCCGGTGGGGGTCCCGAGACACAAAGGGGGGAATAGTAGCCCAGAGTCATGATGAGTCTCATCGGGCCGGTGGGGGGGGGGGGGGGGGGGTTGAGACCATGTGCAACACCGTACTAGGCCACCAGAGCAGAAAACAGATCTAGTTGTAAACTCCCCTATGAGAACAGTGAGGAGCAGGCCCCTAGACTGGGATTATCTTAGAACACATCTAAGATATTACTGAGGTGTACCACACTGGTCGTAACAGAAGTCCAGTGGACTTCCACCTCAAACAAATGGCAAAAATAGTCATGCCATGTGTAGGTTCAACTACAATACAGCTAGTAAAATGCTCTAGTCATGTGTTCCCGTAGGATAACATTTCATAATAAATCAGTAGAATAACTGGTCCCCTTGAGTACCAGTACCAATGCCACAGTCAGTCCAGCCACAATCAGTAAGAGGATTAGAGACCTCACAAGTCAAATTGCTATTGATAACAGCGACAGAGGACTTAGTAGTCACTCAGATTGTAACACGGGGAAGGGAATCTCCAGAACACTCTTCTGATGGTCAACACACATGCCACAAATAAATATAACCCTCCATTCAGGAGGAAAGCTATTAGAAGTCATGAAGCATGATCACACAGCATACGACTGGTTCAGTGCTTATAGAGCACTTCCGTCGTGAGGTTAGCTCCTCCGTGGATAACATAGCTATGAAATAGACTTCTTCATACCTACCACCACTACAATAGTGGAAGACAGTGACTGGTAGTAAAACCACTACAGACTCCCTCGACACATATTCTGACTGACCACCAGGCATTGACCTGAAAATTACCTGATTACGTCAGACTAATTCTGAACAAGTTGTAGTCTTCCAGGATACCTGGTTTCCTTCCCTTGGCCTGCGCGGTTGTGTAAGCATAAACTCACACCTCCACATCCAGTTAGGATTTATGCCAGGATCACCTAAGGGTCCGAGCAAAATGCCAGCCTGGGTAAGTTGAAAATGTACCCTGGGGCCTTTGAACCTACAGCTACAGTACTCACCAGTTTATCCCCAGGACTACATAGGTCATCCCTTCAGACTGCCCAAAACTAGTGCCTTACAGTTGTAGACTTATCATGTAGTTATCATCATAAGATAGCGAGCGCCCTTAGCAACACACTGCAAATTAGGAACGCCCTAGATATGACATTAGACAATAACATGATAGGGTCATTTTGCCAAGACCTTGGACGTATATAGAATAGAGTCCAATTAGATGATTAAAAGGTGTGATAACTATATTTTGTATCTATCTTTTGTTTTTATTGATTTTCTTTGACACTTAGGAAGTGATAGAGCCGTAAACAACTTCCCCATACAACCATCAGTTAGTGCCACAACGCCGCTCATTGGGGAGGAAATGTAATGATATATTTTATGAGTGTGTGTGAGTGCGTTGTTAACATCTACCTAAGCTACAGCCCAGATCTTCCAGTCTGGACGAACAGACGACGGGTCCGGAACAGAGATACCAATCCGGACATCCTCTGCCCAGCCTTGGAGCGGCCTGCTTCATTCGCATAAGCCCAACCCGGATCAATCACCAGAGGGGGACCACAACGATGGTCCACAAACAGGACAACCCACGATCATTTTTATGTTGGTTTGCAACTTGCAGGATAATTGCTAGATTGAACCCAACAAAGCCGAACTGTCATGACGTTGCCATGTTGGGTGTGGTTTATGACCCCATAAATACCTTTCCCCCTTTTCTCACCACTCTACAGAATGGACTCTTGGAAAGCCCTTTGTTAACATAGAGAGAGTATGGTAACATCAAAATGTTGGGAAATGGAACAATATTTCACTTTCTCAACCAGTTCAAAGTGTCTGTTGGTACTTAAAGAATATGATGTCAGATCAGTTAGTGTCTGGGACATATCTGAACATAGGATGACATAAAGTGTCTTGGAATGTCGACACATTCTAGTTATCAGATTCACAAGGAATTGTTGTTGTTGTAAGAGTTTATTTCAGAAAACAGCATCTCTATAAATACTCTTCCATGGTGCCACAGGTTATTAACAAATTAATTGTTGCATGGTTTAATTCAATGACATAATCAATCAAACCCTGGAATGAGTAGGTGTGTCCAAACTGGTACTGTAGTTGATTTGATTAAAACACATAGGATGTGTCTATGGATAGAAAAATACATGTTTTTAACATTACAAAACAATACACACAAATCCCAAAAATAAAAAGAAAGACATGAAGAACACATGTGTTCCATGTTTGCATTCTATGACTTCAGAGCTTTATTTCCACTCCACAGGAGTGCTTTGAGGACATCGACACAGCCCTGAAGAATGGCTACCCCAGTCACCTGCAACACAAACTACAGGACAAATGCATAAAGTGCCTCAACCACCCACAAAACCAGGGAGAATGGCTAAACACCCCCAGACAGGGATAAGGGGACCAGGCAGAGGGTGTGTGTAGCAGGCCCAGGGGCACAAAGTCCCCAAACTACCAGCAACAACAGAATTAGAGTGCTCCTGTGTCATGTCTCTCCCCTGGTGTGTCTGTCTGATTCAGCCCTAGGAAAGGGTGACACCTGGTGGCCACAATAATTAACTACGCCCGTGGGATGATATTGGAGGACAGGGCTTACAGCTGTGTGCTCATACCATGGACAGAGGGAGGGAAAGGGAGGAAGGGACAGAGTTGGATGGAGAGAAGAGGAGTGACTGAGAGAAGAGGAGAAGTGTTTGGGACAAAGGAGAGGCATTGTCATTGGTGTTTGGGGGAGATTATGAGCACTGTGCCGTGTGAGGGGTGCAGTTACGCCTGGTACTGCTCAATCAGAGCCGAGCTCAGGGCTCCGGGGGTGATGTGACAGCTGGCACTGAGGGTGGTGTTGAAGGCAGGGCTTAAGGAGATATTGAAAATGAGGACAGTGATTCTAAACAAATCAGAGAGAAGAAGGGCTTAGAACTGGCATTCTTGGGACTAATCACAGAAAATATCAGCCCAAAGGAGAAGGATTCTGGGTCCAGTGATACCACGAGAGCCTTGGGACAATGTTGTCGACCCCTCTGCGTGTTACCATGGCGACTCCTACCTGAGCGTCTACCACCTGCTGCTTTACCTGATTAGCCCCGACCCCAGCCTGCACTACCGGTGCTCCATCCCCATAGCACCACTCTACCTGTGCCTCCACCAAGCCAGACCTCCACCTGAGTCCTGGGAGAGTGTCTGTGTGAGCAGGAAATACAACAACCAATCGCAGGGCCAGGAGGAGGTTGAGAAAGAGAGATGGTGCTGGGTGGTGGAGCTAAGCCTGCTGGGAAGTGTAGTTCTGAGACACTTGCTGAAACTGCGGTGTCACGCCCAGGCAGTAAGCCTGCTTAAGAGACACAGGTGAGTTTCTTTTAGATCAGCAAGTTCTTTATCATACTTATCACTGTGTTCCAAATGGTACCCTATTCCATATATAGTGCACTACATTTTTTTTGCCAGGGCCCATGGAGCTCTGGTCAACAGTAGTTCACAATGCAGGGAATAAGGTGCCATTTGGAAGGTAGACATGTTCAGTAAGCACGAAGAGATAAAAAACTTCCTGTGTGACCTTATAATGACCATTCCATGATTTTACAGGTGACTTTACTGTGGTCCAGTCCAGCCAGGACGTGCGCATTGCCACGGTGATTTTTCCCACGCTGAGTGTTCTGAACCAGTCCTGCAGCCCCAACACCAGCCTCACTTTCAGAACTACTCACACACACTGCTCACTTGGACTCACCTCAACCGGACCTTCGCTCTACTGATGAACTGGTTTCTACTGTCAATCACATCAGCCAATGTCACAAAGTGCTATACAGAAACCCAGTCTAAAACCCCAAACAGCAAGCAATGCAGATGTAGAAGCAGAGAGAGTCCTGTTCCCTGTTCTACTTCTCGCTCCGTGCCAGATGGAGTATCTGGCTCGATCAGAATATCCAGAGACATCTCTCGTGGACAGGTGATCCTCTACTGCTATGGTGAGGTCAGAGACAAGTCTGTCAGCCTCTGGTTCTGTCCATCTGTCTGTCAGTCTGTCCATATGTACACTACCGTTCAAAAGTTTGGGGTCACTTAGAAATGTCCTTGTTTTCTAAACTAGCAATCCAACTGGCCGTCTTTAGACTAGTTGAGTATCTGGAGAATCAGCATTTGTTGGTTCGAAATGTCTCAAAATGTCCAGAAACAAAGATCAGTCTATTCCTATTCTGAGAAATGAAGGCTATTCCATGTGGGAAATTGCCAAGAAACTGAAGTTCTCTTACAAAGCTGTGTACTACTCCCTTCACAGAACAGCGCAAACGGACTCTAACCAGAATAGAAAGACGAGTTGCGAGGCCCTGGTGCACAACTGAGCAAGAGGACAAGTACAGGGTCTAGTTTGAGAATTATCTGCCTCACAAGTCCTCAACTGGCAGTTAAATAGTACTCGCAAAACACCCGTCTCAATGTCAACAGTGAAGAGGCGACTCCAGGATGCTGGCCTTCTAGGCAGAGTTGTAAAGAAAAGGATATATCTCAGACTGGCCAATAAATAGAAAATATTAAGATGGGCAAAGAACACAGACACTGGACAGAGGAACTCTTCCTAGAAGGCCAGCATCCCGGATCTTCATGGCGTCCAAACACATTGAGGCAATTATTATTATTACATCACACACAAAACTATAATAACACAGTACATCATACAACATTATTACACCACTACATATCTACAATACAACATGTATAATACCACCATACAACAATATTACAATGTATGTGTGTGTAGAGTGTGTGTGCTGGCATGTGTGTCGCTTCCCAGTCTGTGCTGTTCCATAAGGTGTAGCATGTTTATTTTTTTATTTTATTTTTTTTACTGCTTGCATGAGTTATTTGATGTGGAAAAGAGTTCCATGTAGTCATGGCTCTATGTAGTATTGTGTGCCTCCCATAGTCTGTTCTGGACTTGGGGACTGTGAAGAGACCTCTGGTGGCATGTCTTATGGGGTATACATGGTTGTCTTAGCTGTGCGCCAGTAGTTCAAACAGACAGCTCGGTGCATTCAACATGTCAATACCGCTCATAAATACAAGTAGTGATGAAGTCAATCTCTCCTCTGCTTTAAGCCAGGAGAGACTGACATGCATGTCATTAATACAAGCTCTGTGTGTACATTTAAGTGCCAGACGTGCTGCCATGTCCCTCTTTGGGGCACAACCATGTGAATGGGCAATAGTCCAGGTAAGACAAAACTAGTTGTCAACATAGCATCGATAGCATCAAAACTAACAATGTCAACATAGCATCGATATGTTTTGACCATGACAGTTTACCATCCAGGGTTACACCAAGCAGTTTAGTCTCCTATTCCACATGATCCGTTACAAGTTTTATTTGAGGTTTAGTGAATGATTTGTCCCAAACACAATGCTTTTAGTTTTTTAAATATGTATTACTAGCTTATTACTCCAATTCTGAAAGTGATTGCAGCTCTTTGTTAAGTGTTGCAGTGATTTCACTTGCTGTGGTAGCTGACGTGTATAATGTTGAGTCGTCAGCGTAAACAGACACACAGGCTTCACTTAGTACCAGTAGCAGGTCATTGGTGAAGATTGAAAAAAGAAAAACAGTTCAAGGGGGTGTAGACGTTCTATAGGCCCTGTAAAACAGCTTTATATTATGGCTTCTGATTGGGTAAGACAGTTGAACTAAGCTCATGATGCATTTCAATTACGTTCTTTAACAATCAATGGCTAATATACAATTAATTTCAAAGTCCCCCCAAAAAATGTATTGTATTTTAAAGCCCTCACTTTCACTATGTTCACAGCAGAAATATTTAACATGCTCTGTGAAAAGAGATAACAAAAATAACTGACTTTCAAAACCAGTTGCTTTATCACTCATTTTATGTGACGGTAAACATTCTTTAGAATATCTAATGTGGGAGCACACCATATTAATATCACATTTCCTGATTAGAAGTCTTAAAAGTGAGGAGCATACTGAGTGTACAAAACATTAGGAACACCTTCCTAATATTCGGTTGCACCCACTTTTGCCCTCAGAACCGTAAATTCGTTGGGGAATAGACTTTACAAGGTGTCAAAAGCATTCCACTGGTGCGCCTGCACCTACTACCATACACCATTCAAAGGCACTTCAAATCTTTTGTCTTGCCACTCACCCTTTAAATGGCACACATACACAATCTATGTGTCACGTTCGTTATAAGGATCGGACCAAGGCGCAGACCCCGGACTGGGGACCGTCGCTGGAGACCCCGGACTGGGAACCGTAGCTGGAGACCCCGGACTGGGGACAGTCGCTGGAGACCCCGGACTGGGATACTTCGCTGGAGGTTCCGGACTGTGGACTGTCGGTGGAGGTTTCGGACTGTGGACTGTCGGTGGAGGTTCCAGACTGTGGACCGTTGTTGGAAGTTCCGGACTGTGGACCGTCGTTGGGCGTTCCGGACTGTGGCCCGTCGTTGGAGGTTCAGGACTGTGGCCAGACGTTGGAGGTTCCGGACTGTGAAACGTCGCCGGAAGCTCTGGACTGTGTACTGTTCCTGGAAGCTCTGGACTGGGAACTGTTGCCGGAAGCTCTGGACTGGGAACTGTCGCCGGATGCTCTGGACTGGGAACTGTCGCCGGAAGCTCTGGACTGTGGAGGCGCACTGGAGACCTGATGCGTGGGGCCAGCACTGGTGGCACCGGGCTGAAGACACGCACCTCAGGGTGAGTGCGAGGAGCAGGCACAGGACGTACTGGACTCTGGAGGCACACTGGAGGCCTGGTGCATGGGACCGGTACAGGTGGCACCGGGCTGATGACACGCACCTCAGGGCGAGTGCGGGGAGGAGGCACAGGACATACTGGACTGTGGAGGCGGACTGGAGATCTGGAGTGTAGAGCTGGCACAATGCGTCCTGGCTGGATGCTCACTTGAGCCCGGCAAGTGTGGGGCGCTGGCACAGGACGCCCTGTGCTGTGCAGACGCACTGGAGACACAGTACGCAGAGCCGGCGCAGGATATCCTGGTCCAAAGAGGTGTACTGGAGACCAGGAGCGCTGAGCCGGCACCATCCATCCTGGCTGGATGCCCATTCTAGCCGGGCAAATGCGAGGAGCTGGAATAGAGCGCACCGGGCTATGAATGCGTACTGGAGACACCGTGCGCAACAGCAGAGAACTGAAAGGAGAGGCGGCCAAAGGAAGAATTGGTTTTGCGGGTGACCAGAGAGATATGCCTGCTGGAGCGCGTGCTACAGGTGGGTGCTGCTATGGTGACCAGCGAGCTGAGATAAGGGGGGACTTTACCTAGCAGGGTCTTGTAGATGACCTGGAGCCCGTGGGTTTGGCGACGAGTATGAAGCGAGGGCTAGCCAATGAGAGCGCAGTGGTGGGTAGTATATGGGGCTTTGGTGACAAAATGAATAGCACTGTGATAGACTGGATCCAATTTATTGAGTAGGGTATTGGAGAATATTTTGTAAATGACATCGCCAAAGTCGAGGATCGGTAGGATGGTCAGTTTTACAAGGGTATGTTTGGCAGCATGAGTGAAGGAAACATGGGACAGTAATACAGAACAGGGGATCTGTTAATAACTTCTGGGGGGCAGTATTGAGTAGCTTGGCTGAATAACGTGCCCAGAGTAAACTGCCTGCTACTCAGGCCCATATATGCATATTATTAGTAGATTTGGATAGAAAACACTCTGAAGTTTCTAAAACTGTTTGAAGGATGTCTGTGAGTATAACACAACTCATATGGCAGGCGAAAACCTGAGAAAAATCCAACCAGGAAGTGGGGAATATGAGGTTTGTAGTTTTTTTAAGTGATTGCCAATCCAATATACAATGTCTATGGGGTCATATTGCACTTCCTAAGGCTTCCACTAGATGTCAACAGTCTTTAGAACGTTGTTTCAGGCTTCTACTGTGAAAAGGGTGCGAAAAAGAGCTGTTTGAACCAGGGGTCTGGCAGAATGCCATGAGCTAAGCCATGAGCGGCCGTGAGAGCGAGCTTCGTTCCCTTTCATTTCTAAAGACAGGAATTGTCTGGTTGGAATATTATTGAAGATTTATGTTAAAAACATCCTAAAGATTGATTATATACATCGTTTCACATGTTTCTACAAACTGTAATAGAACCTTTTGGACTTTTCGTCTGGACCTAGTGCTCGCGCCTTGTGAATTTGGATTTGTGAACTAAACGCGCGAACAAAAAGAAGGTATTTGGACATAAATTATGGACTTTATCGAACAAAACAAACATTTATTGTGGAACTGGGATTCCTGGAAGTGCATTCCGATGAAGATCATCAAAGGTAAGTGAATATTTATAAGTTTATAAGCTATTTCTGAGTTTTTTGACACCTCTCCTTGGTTGGAAAATGGATGTATGTTTTTCTGGGGCAAGGTGCTGACCTAACATAATTGCATGGTGTGCTTTTGCAATAAAACATTTTTTTTGCATTAAGGAGAAGTTTATTGTTAATTGTGTGTATGTATCACTTGTATCTTTCATCAATGTTTATGATGAGTATTTCTGTAATTTGATGTGGCTCTCTGCACATTCACCGGATGTTTGTTTGAAACAATGCATTTCTGAACATAATGCACCAATTTCAAATGAGGTTTTTGGACATAAAGATGAACTTTATCGAACAAAACACACATTTATTGTCTAACATGGAGTCCTGGGTGACGATCATCAAAGGTTAGTGATTAATTTTAACGCTATTTCTGTCTTTTGTGACACCCCTCCTTTGGAAAATCTCTATGGCTTCTGTGGCTAGGCGCTGACCTAACATAATAAAAAGGTGTGCTTTCACCGTAAAGCCTTTTTGAAATCAGACACTATGGCTGGATTAACAACAAGTGTATATTTAAAATGGTGTATAATACTTGTATGTTTGAGGAATTTTAATTATGAGATTTCTGTTGATTTGAATTTGGCGCCCTGCAATTTCACTGGCTTTTGGTGAGGTGGGACGCTCACGTCCTGAACGATCTCAGACGCTACCATCCCAGAGAAGTTTTAACAGCAATACAGCAATACGGTAACAGGGTATATGCTAACAGTTTTACAGTGGATCTGTTAAGCGGCGCTCCTAGTCGCCGGGGACTTTAATGCAGGCGAACTTAAATCTGTTTCACCCATTTTTACCAGCATGTGCAACCAGAGGAAAAAAACTCACCACGCAGAGACGCATACAAAGCTCTCCGTCGGCCTCCAGTTTGTCAAATCTGACCATAATTTTATCCTCCTGATTCATGCTTACAAGCAAAAACTAAAGCAGGAAGTACCAGTGACTCGCTCAATACGGAAGTGGTCAGATGACGCGAATGATACACTACAGAACTGTTTAGCTAGCACAGACTGGAATATGTTCTGGGATTCATCCAATGGTATTGAGGAGTATCCACCTCGTTTACTGGCTTCATCAATAAATGCATCAATGACGTCGTCCCCACAGTGACCGTACGTTCATATCCCAACCAGAAGCTGTGGATTACAGGCAACTTCCACACCGAGCTAAAGGCTAGAGCTTCCGCTTTCAAGGAGCAGGACATTATCCGGACCTTATAATAAACCCTGCTATGCCCTCAGACGAACCATCAAACAGGCAAAGCATCAATACAGAACTAAGGTTGAATCTTGCTACACCGGATTTGGCAGGGCTTGCAAACTATTACGAACTACAAAGGGAAACCCAGCCGCGAGCTGCCCACCAGATGAGCCTAGCAGATGAGCAAAATGTAATTTATGCTTGCTTCGAGGCAAGCAATACTGAAGCATGCATGAGAGCACCAGCTGTTCCAGACAACTTTGTCATAATGCTCTTGGTAGCCTATGTGAGCAAGACCTTTAAAAAGGTCAAGATTCACAAGACCGCAGGGCCAGACGGACTACCAGGACATGAGCATGCATGGACCACCTGGCAAGCGTCTTCACTGACATTTTCAACCACTCCCTGTAATACCTACATGTTTCAAGCAGACTATTATAGTCCCTGTGACCAAGAAATCAAAGGTGACCAGCCTAAAGGACTACCGCCCAGTAGAAATCACGTCTGTAGCCATGAAGTGCTTTGAAAGGCTGGTCATGGCTCACATCAACACCATCATCCCGCAATCCCTAGATCCACTCCAATTCGTATAACGCCCCAACAGATTCACAGACGATGCATCTCAATCACACTCCACACTGATGAGACAGCCTATAGGGAGCTGGTCAGAGACCTGGCAGTGTGGTGCCAGGACAACAACCTCTCCCTCAACGTGAGCAAGACAAAGGAGATAATCATGGACTACAGGAAAAGGAAGGCCCGACCACACCCCGATTCACATTGGCGGGACTGTAGTGGAGTGGGTCGAGAGCTTCAAGTTCACTGGTGTACACATCACCAACAAACTATCATGGTCCAAACACACCAAGACCGTTGTGAAGAGGGCACGACAACACATTTTCCCCCCTCAGGAGACTGAAAAGATTTGGCATGGGTCCCCAGATCCTCAAAGTTCTACAGCTGCAAAATTGAGAGCATCCTGAGTGGTTGCATCACTGCCTGGTTGCATCACTGCCTGGTATGTCAACTGCTCGGCATTCAACCATAAGGCCCTACAGAGGGTACTGTGTATGGCCCAGTAAATCACTGGGACCAAGGTTCCTGCCATCCATGAACTATGTACTAGGCAGTGTCAGAGGAAGGCCCCAAAAATGGTCAACGACTCCAGTCACCCAGATCATATAGACTGTTCTCTCTGCTACTACCCAGCAAGTGGAACCAGATTGCCAAGTTTGGGTACAAAAGGCTTCTTAACAGCTTCTACCCCCAAGCCATAAGACCGGTGAACAATTAATAAAATGGCCATACGGAATATTTACATTAACCCCCCCCCCGCCTTTGTTTTTACACTGCTGCTACTTGCTGTTTACACTTCTGCTCCTCGCAGTGTATTTTCTAGTCTCTTTACCTACATGTACAAATTACCTTGACCAACCTGTCTCCCCGCACATTGACTCAGTACCAGTACCCCCTGTATATAGCCTCGTTATTGTTATTTTATTGTGTTAGTGTTTATATATTTATTTTACTGTAGTTTATTTAGTAAATAATTTCTTAACCCTATTTATTGTACTGCATTGTTGGCTTAGGGCTTGTAAGTAAGCATTTCACTGTAAGGTCTACAACTGTTGTATTTGGCGCATATGACACATAAAATTAGATTTGTGTCCCTTCCATGTTAGTCTGGCTTTTAATGTAATGACGTCGTTGGTGTATAAATCTGAACTTCTTATTTTTGCATACACGGAACTGATTAGACAAAGGTAGGTTTGAAATGGTGAATTGAGGCCAAGATTACGTCACGTTTAAACACTGGAACACTGGAATGCACAATGTTGTAGCTCGGGGGCTTTTGTGGGTTATGTTCTCATATAACGATACAAAAAATGTGAATGTTATTCAACTATTTCTATAATTGATAGAACCTAAACATTCTATCACTGTTTAAATTCAAATGTGGCTGGGGTGTGTCTCTCATGTGTGTGTGTCACTCGTGTGTGTGTGTCACTCGTGTGTGTGTGTCACTCGTGTGTGTGTGTCACTCGTGTGTGTGTGTCTCTCATGTGTGTGTGTGTCACTCGTGTGTGTGTGTCTCTCATGTGTGTGTGTCACTCGTGTGTGTGTGTCACTCGTGTGTGTGTGTCACTCGTGTGTGTGTGTCACTCGTGTGTGTGTGTCACTCGTGTGTGTGTGTGTCACTCGTGTGTGTGTGTCACTCGTGTGTGTGTGTCACTCGTGTGTCACCAAGAGAAACAGCTTATATTGCAATTACACCCCAGACACTACCTGAACAACAGCTATGGATCTGTAAGCTACCACGGTAATAGGTAGGCCCATGAATACTGGCCTAAACTATTAGGATTATAAAAAGGTTATATTTTGATCAAACACATTTACAAAAATGAATACACATACAAAGCACTCTAATTCAGCACCCAAGGAGCTTGAATTTTCAAGCTCTACCATTACATTTGGCAGTGACACATTGTCCCCATGAGTGACAGAACACTGAGCCAATCACGGCGCAACTAGAGAACATTACCAACAACTACGCTCAGTATTTTCCACTGGCTGCCCCACCACCACAGCAAGTACTGCGCTAGGCTGAAACACCTGCATTTATGAGCTGCGTTACTCAAGAAAGCAAAAAAAAATACCATGTTTTATGGAGGGTTTATTAACATTAAAAGAAGTTAACATTGTTTGCAAACTGATATTTGACTATACTCCTAAAATGCGCTTGTTTCTAACCCTGCAGTTAGTGCCAAGGCTTGTATTTCACAAAGCATGATGACAATAATAATAATATACTTTATTTCTTTACCATCTTTCTTAGAATATATTGCAGTCCAGTGAGCTTTACATATCAGGACTTAAACAGGTAAAAACACAGTGACAAATATTGAGAACATATTGATAAAAGAACCGGATCAACCAGGTAGCTTTATTAAACCTGTTGAAGCACTCAGAAAGTAAAACATTACAGAGATACAGTATGTGTTTGATTTTCTGCTTTATTACTAGAAGATGTTGGGAATATTCAGTCGGTTATAGAGCCTACCATGCCCATTTCAAGGGATTACATTTGGTTGATGACATAGGATTAGGATGATGATGATAATAATAATAATACACTTTATTTCTTTACAACGTATTGCAGTCCAGTGAGCTTTACAGATCAGAACTTAAACAGGTAAAAGTGTAGTGACAAATATTGAGAACATATTGATAAAAGAACAGGATCAACCAGGTAGCTTTATTAAACCTGTTGAAGCACTCAGAAAGTAAAACATTACAGAGATACAGTATGTGTTTGATTTTCTGCTTTATTACTAGAAGATGGATCTTGGGAATATTGTTTGGTTGGTTGATGACACAGGGTGAGGAAGTGCAAATATGGAGTTATTGCAGAATGTGTAGTCAAGCTATAGGAGGACGGGCTGACTGGAATGGAATTGATAGGATAGACTCAAACAAAAGTTTGATGTGATTAATACCATTCTATTTTTTCCATTTCAGCCATTACAATGAGCCCACCCTCCTATAGCGTATTCCTCTAGCCACCTCTGTCTTGTAGGAAAGCTGAAAAGGAAATGTAAGTCATTGATAATAATATCTGTGATACCTCTGTGTTCAAAAATAGATGGACACAATCATCAATGAAAATATTAAAAACAAAACACGTCATTCACTCGTTATGAACTCCTATTTAAACGGTGAAAATGCCAAGTGCTTTATATTTAATATTCAACGGGACAAGATAAGTTATGTATGAGTTACATGCATGTCTCCCCATTTCAACACCCTTGACTTTACGCACGTACGGTGGTGGATTTAGGTGTAGGCGAGGTATGGACAGCCGCTCAGGGCAGCATCTTGTCGGGGGCGGTACTGGGGCGTCCTCACAAAAACAATCGTAATGGTGACATTTGCGCGATTGGTTTTCTTTTGCTCATTTGCACGTTACATCAATGACATCATGTCACCTTCGGGAACGGGGAATCTATCAATTAGCACACCTCTAACTTTGTACAGTACTAATGCAATTAGTAAAATCAGTCACACTGTGAAATGCTACCAAATAAACAACAATTCATTCATAATACTGTGAATATATAATTTCACAGACATATTTTAGCATTTTTCTCTGGTTTGTGTGAAATCGTTAAGAACAATATAAAACCAGTCTGCACACCACCGAGGTGAATTGGTTTAGTCTTGACTCTTGGTTGATGGTGTAATTACAGTTAGTGCAGAATGGTGTTTTTTTTGGGGGGGGGGGGGGTTGAAGGGGGGGTTGCCCAGGAAGCCATACAAGCTAGAACCGCCACTGCGCATTTAGCAACCTATGTAGCAACCTATGCGTAAAGATCAATCGTTAACTACTTGAACTTTAATTCTCCTGAACATGGTGAGCACTTTGCTCTTGATCTCTTTAGTTTTCAGAGAGTAGACTATGGGGTTGAGACAGGGCGGAATGCACGAGGCCAGCGACAGGCTCAGTACGCGCAGGTCGGGGTCTGGTTTGATGCGCGCTAATAACCCAACCATGAAAATAATCAGAACTGGAAAGAAGAATACTGCCACTAGAATGAGGTGCTCAGTGCAGGTGGCCAGCGCTTTCACACGACTCTCAACGCTTTTCATCCTGAACACAGCGATTAGAATACTCATGTATGACAGAATGATGAAGGACAGTGGGCCGAGGAGGATAACCAGGCTCAGAACTGAAGCCACAGCCCATTGCAGGGTGTTGTCGTTACATGCCAGCCGAAACACTGGTGCGTAATCACAGAAATAGCTGTAGACATTAACGGAATCGCAGTAGGACAGCCTGGTCATAATGGCGGTGCTGAATATCTGTATACCAAGACAGAAGCACCAGATGACACCAAGAATACACGACATACTCGTCATGGTGTTGATGGAGCCGTGCCTCAGAGGGAAACATATGGCGATCATACGGTCATAGGCGAGCACGGCGATAGAGAACGATTCCATCGATATGAAGGAATAATACACATACATCTGTACCATACACAGATTAAACGGCACAAAATTGTTCTTAGCAAGAAATGCCTTTAGCATACCGGGAATAATGCAAGTATTCAGCACCAGATCAACCACCGCGAGGTTACCAACCGCCATAAACTTGGGGTTGTGGAGGCGATGGTCCACCATGATTATATAGATCACAAATGTGTTGAACACGACTGACACCACGTAAACGAAAGCGAGGAAGATGAAGTAGAGGTTGGCAAAGGGCAGGGAGGTGAAGCCGATGATGTAGAACCCTGGGGGATGGATTAGAACGGAGGAGTCGTTCCATTGCAACCTGCGGAGGAATGTCATGGCTGAGCTGGTTCCGCACACCTGCGCTCCAGGTCTATGCATGCACAGACAAACACAAACGCTTGCTCCGTTGATGCGTAAAACCTGAAAGGAGAGAGACAGAGTTAGCAATGTGTGGATCATAAGGACTTCATCAGTCAGCTTACAAGTAGCAACAGCCAGTATGATAATGTCTTCTCTTAAAATGGTGATTTGATCAGCAAATAAATTGCTTGAATAATCTACACTCTATTTAATCTAAGCTTACCCATGTTTTGCTAAAATTGCACCCTACCTTTTATTTAACTAGGCAAGTCAGTTAAGAACAAATTCTTATTTTCAATGACGGCCTAGGAACAGTGGTTTAACTGCCTTGTTCAGGGGCTGAATGACAGATCTTTACCTTGTCAGCTCAAGGAGTTGATCTTGCAACCTTTCGGTTACTAGTACAATACTTTAAACACTAGGCTACCTGCCGCCCCAACAACCAACATCCAGATATGGCTTATAGCTTTCATTCTTAATTCAGCACCAACACTTTACAAATACGAATTAATTCTCCTATTCTACTCTAAAGCCTAGGCCTATGTACTGTGGAATAGTCCTATTCTACTCTAAAGCCTAGGCCTATGTACTGTGGAATAGTCCTATTCTACTCTAAAGCCTAGGCCTATGTACTGTGGAATAGTACTATTCTACTCTAAAGCCTTGGCCTACGTACTGTGGAATAGTCCTATTCTACTCTATAGCCCATAACTACTTACTGGGCACAGTGATATGGACCATGGGTCGTTCTGTTGGCTGTGTTCTACAACAGCAGGTTCAGGTAGTAGAGTTGATGGTCTGGGTCGGTCTGTTGGCTGTGTTCCTCCACGGCAGGTTCAGGTGGGAGAGTTGATGGTCCGGATCTCTGTGCTGGCTGTGTTCCACCACAGGTTCAGGTAGTAGAGTTGATGGCCCAGGTCGGTCTATTGGCTGTGTTCCACCACAGGTTCAGGTAGAAGAGTTGATGGCCCAGGACGGTCTGTTGGCTGTGTTCCACCACGACAGGTTCAGGTGGGAGAGTTGATGGTCCGGGTCTGTCTATTGGCTGTGTTCCACCACAGGTTCAGGTGGTGTGAGAGATTATCCCTCTATCTCTCTGACTCTCTGACTCTCTGTCCCTGAATCCTGCAGTAACACCAACAGCTGTATCTCTGCTGCTCTGTCCACTATACGTATATAAGCCCCCAACTGTCCCCAAGAGATGTCATTAAAATGGCTAATCAACTCTCCAAATATTGGAAGTTATTATCTTATGTGAGAGTTTACTTTAACTGATCCTTGGAGAATTCAACAGAATGGAGTTATTAGCTACATGTATGTCTTCAAAAACAACCAACGCATGACAAACCCACTTAATTAAGCTAAATATCAAGGCCTAATTATCAGTTTTTGGTCATTAGATAATGAGAGTGAAGCCCAACATAGAGCATCTTGTGGTAAGGGATTTAATTGTTGTTTTTCTGCTGTTCTCCTGTTGATTAGCTTGGTTGTCTTTCCCAATCATTGTAGGCCAAGTAGCCAGAGAAAGGTTAAACAAATCTTATCAAACTAGATTTCTATGTGTTTAAAACCAAAAGCACAAATAGGCCTACAGAGCACCGCGGCTCTGCTTGTCAGAAACCAGCTCAGTTTATGAGATTGACACATACAGTGCCCTCCTTATTATTTTGGCTCTATACTTCAAGACTTTGGATTTGAAATCAAACAATGACTATGAGGATAACGTGCAGACTGTCAGCTTTAATTTTATCCATTTTGGGTGAACCGTTTAGAAATTACAGCACGTTTTGTACACAGCTACTTTAATACACATATAAGTGAATTTGTCCCAATACTTTTGCTCCCCTAAAATGGGCTATGCACAAAAAGTGAGATGGGATGGGTTTGGTAGGTTGGGTTGGGATGGGTTGGGATGGGTATGGCAGGTTGGGTTGGGATGGGATGGGTTTGGTAGGTTGGGTTGAGATGGGTTTGGTAGGTTGGGTTGGGACGGGTTTGGTAGGTTGGGTTGGGACGGGTTTGGTAGGTTGGGTTGGGACGGGTTTGGTAGGTTGGGTTGGTACGGGTTTGGTAGGTTGGGTTGGGATGGGTTTGGTAGGTACAGTGCCTTGCGAAAGTATTCGGCCCCCTTGAACTTTGAGACCTTTTGCCACATTTCAGGCTTCAAACATAAAGATATAAAACTGTTTTTTTTGTGAAGAATCAACAACAAGTGGGACACAATCATGAAGTGGAACGACATTTATTGGAATAATTTTGCACGCCCAATTTTTCAGTTTTTGATTTGTTAAAAAAGTTTGAAATATCCAATAAATGTCGTTCCACTTCATGATTGTGTCCCACTTTTTGTTGATTCTTCACAAAAAAAATACAGTTTTATATCTTTATGTTTGAAGCCTGAAATGTGGCAAAAGGTCGCAAAGTTCAAGGGGGCCGAATACTTTAGCAAGGCACTGTACTTATGTAGATTAGGTCAGCCAGGTTCCCAGTGTTCAAAGCACAGTCAGGTCTTATGACCACCCCTGTCGAGCCCTTTGACCAAACCTTGTTTTACTTTCAAAGAGAGGCAACAACTACAGGTTAATAACATCTTCCTAAGTCTGAGGGTGGTTTTAACCTTCCAGACTTAGAATTGTATCAACTCGCTACCCAAGGCTTTTACTTACAACATAATGTTAAATGTACTAAAGAGGGTACATATTGAAGATGTGCATTCTCATCCACAGAATCTTTTTTTACGTGTCTATTTTCAAAGCATGAAGGTAAGAAAATAGTTAATAACACAACATAGTTAATAACTTCATAGTTAATAACAATATGGAAGAAAATGAATGGTATTCTACAAGAATCAATGTCACTCCCTAAAAACTACCTGGTGAAACAATCCTTGGGAAGCTTTCCACAATTCACAGATACATTGGTCCGTACCAGAAACATACCGGAAAACATACCGGAAACATACCGGAAACATACCGGAAAACTAAAGGCATAGAGACCGTATAAGACTTGTTGTGGTTGTCATTTATTTCCATGACAGAAAAAAAAGTTACATATCACCTTGCAGTGAGTTTATCCAACTGACAAATATAAACTAACCAAGACTTAAAAAGAACTGATGTTGGCACAAGATGGAGGGAGTGTTGGAACATAACTAATTAAATGACAGTTAATATATGCTTAATCCAGCACAAACTAATGTATATAGTTTATTGTACAAGAGACAAAATTCACAAATTATCCAGTACAACAGCAGAGTCATGTCTTAAGTGTAAATCTAACAATGAATCAATAATCCATACTTTCTGGGAATGCTATAAAGTCTGTAAATTGCGGGCGGAGCTACAAAGTTGTCTGTCAGAAGTATTACATTGTAAACGTACATTTAACCCGTCTGTCTGCATATTTGAAGACATGGCATGTGGAGGTGTGGTGAGATACCCAACAGGCTGGACGATTCTCATCACTCATCTTGAAAATAAGTACAATAAAAACATGGAAATCAATCCGCCATGATTAACAGAATGGAAAAATCTAGTGATTTACTATTAACATTTTGAAATAGCATGGGTGACAAGAAAACAAATTGATACAATTTAAGGCCAAGTAGCAAACATATTGCAGGCACTAGGGATTTGGGGATGAGCATGCAGGTCTGGGTAGATGAGATGAGATGTAGTCATTTTTTGTGTGTGTCTGTAATTGTTGTTTGGATAAGTTTGTATATGGAGTGAAAAAAATAAATAGTATAAAATAAGAAATATTTGCAAAGAATATCCAATAATTGAATATGTTGCTTTCTAGTCATTTAATGAACCCATATTGTACCAAGTGAGTTGACAAACAACACATCCTGTCATACAGGAAGGACCCGAGAGACAACCTTCATAGAAAGTGAAACATAATAACACACCTTGTTATCATCTCTGGGATATGTGGGACGCTAGCGTTGTGGGACGCTAGCGTTATATACCATTTTAAAGATAAACTTCTTGTTTGATTTCAAAAAGGCTTTACGGGGAAAGCACACTTTGCGATTATGCTAGGTCAGCGCCTAGCCAAGGAAACCCTACAGCCATTGTCCAACCAAGGAGGGGTGTCACAAAAGACAGAAATAGCGTTGAAATTAATCACTAACCTTTGATGATCTTCACCGGATGGCACTCCCAGGACTCCATGTTAGACAATAAATGTGTGTTTTGTTCGATAAAGCTAATATTTATGTCCAAATACCTCCCTTTTGTTAGTGCGTTTCGTTCACCAATCCAAATGCACAAGGCGCGAGCACAAAGTTCAGATGAAAAATCAAAACAGTTCCATTACAGTTCTTCGAAACATGTCAAACGATGTATATAATCAAGTTTTAGGGTGTTTTTTTTCATAAATCTTAAAATTCCAACCGGACAATTCCTTTGTCTTTAGTATGGAAATGAAAGGGAACGGAGCTCGCGCTCACGGCTGCGCGCGTGACTAAAGTAAAGGCTTTCAGCCAGACCACTGGTTCAAACAGCTCTTATTCGCTCCCTCTTAATAGTAGAAGCCTGAAATAACGTTCTAAAGACTGTTGACATATAGTGGAAGCCTTAAGAAGTGCAATTTGACCCCATAGACACAGCATATTGGATAGGCAACTACAAACCTCAGATTTCCCACTTCCTGGTTGGATTTTTGTCAGGTTTTTGCCTGCCATATGAGTTATATTATACTCACAGACATTATTTTAACAGTTTTGGAAACTTTGGAGTGTTTCCTATCCGAATCTACATATTCTAGCTTCTGGGCCTGAGTAGCAGGCAGTTCACTCTGAGCACCTTATTCATCCAAGCTACTCAATACTGCCCCCGTTCCCAAAGAAGTTATGTTGTGTTTAGTCATAGTGATGCAAAATGACTGAAGTTAATGTATAAATACAAACAGAGAAACATGCCCCTGACCCCAAAACATATTTTCTCACCTGCTTTTCGTAAACAGCAAACTCACACACATATATGCTCTCTCCCTCTATCTCACACACACACACAAACAGAGAAATGGGACAATCCCTTACGACCCCTGACAAGACAAGATTTCTCTAATCTCTGCTTTTGGGACTTCCTGTGTAGTGTTCTGAGTTTTTTTGTTTTGTTATGTCATCCCAGGGGTATGCTGGGTAATGACCTTGCCTGTAAACAAAATCTCTTTAGTGTTAATTAATCTGGCTACAATGAACACCCTATGCTCTCTGGCAATTATAAAAGAAGACACACACACAAAGAGCCCCTTACTCCTGGGCATTGAGCAAACTTCATGAAGCCCTCATTAACTTTAATGAGCAGTAATTATAAAGGGAAACACAGAACACACACAAACACACACACCACAGTAAAAGTAGCACCCTGATTATGTAACCTTTAAGTAGTTAACCTCCCCTCTGTCCAGCAGTAAGGACTCTTAGGAAGGCCAGTGGTTAACCTCCCCTCTGTCCAACAGTAAGTACTATTAGGAAGGCCAGTGGTTAACTTACCCTCTGTCCAACAGTATGTACTCTTAGGAAGGCCAGTGGTTAACCTCCCCTCTGTCCAGCAGTAAGGACTCTTAGGAAGGCCAGTAGTTAACCTCCCCTCTGTCCAGCAGTAAGGACTCTTAGGAAGGCCAGTGGTTAACCTCCCCTCTGTCCAACAGTAAGGACTCTTAGGAAGGCCAGTGGTTAACCTCCCCTCTGTCCAACAGTAAGGACTCTTAGGAAGGCCAGTGGTTAACCTCACCTCTGTCCAACAGTAAGGACTCTTAGGAAGGCCAGTGGTTAACCTCTCCTCTGTCCAGCAGTAAGGACTCTGCTGGTGTAACTCTTAGGAAGGCCATTGGTGTATGTTGGGCGGGAATGAATGTGAATGGATGAGTAAGTCGATGGATAGATTGGAGTAAGTGTGTCTGAGTGGTGGGCAAGGATGGGAGGTAGAGACAAGTGTAGCTTCGGTGGGCAAGGGCCGGAGGTTGGGACAAGCTTGGCTTGTTTGTGGTAAAGTGGGGAGAAAACAAGGAAGGGGAGGTGGAGAGGGATATGTTTGGTTTGGGAGAGAAGGAAGGATTTAACTACAATTCAATGTAATTGTATTTATTTGTGTGACTTGCAAACCTGCTGTAAAATGAATAAGAGTTCTGGACGGATTAGGAGAGGAATCATTATTGTTATTTATTGTTTGTTATTATATCTCAGAATCAATGGAGAGAGTGGAGAGGGTCTCTATCCAAGGGATTGGGACCGGGTGACTGGGAGGGCATCAGACACTTCTCTGATGTGTACATGGGGCCTCCACTCATGGGAGGGCATCAGACACTTCTCTGAGGTGTACATGGGGCCTCCACTCATGGGAGGGCATCAGACACTTCTCTGAGGTGTACATGTGGCCTCCACTCATGGGAGGGCATCAGACGCTTCTCTGAGGTGTGCATGTGGCCTCCACTCATGGGAGGGCATCAATCGCTTCTCTGAGGTGTGCATGTGGCCTCCACTCATGGGAGGGCATCAATCGCTTCTCTGAGGTGTGCATGTGGCCTCCACTCATCTCACTTCAGTCTCTCGGTGGACCCACTCTCCCCAAGTTGACCCTAAACAGCCATTAGATTTGAATTTAATATACAAGGTAATACAAACTCACCACAATACTTACATTGAAGAAAGAATTCCACGTATGTACAATGACATAATCTACAGACTGGTAGATTAACGCCTCAAAGCACAAATAAGCACTTTGCTTTCTGTTTTCTAATAAATGTCACACGCTCTATATACACTACACGATCAAAAGTATGTGGACACCTGCTTGTCGAACATCTCATTCCAAAATCATGGGCATTAATATGGAGTTGGTCCACCCCCCTTTTCTGCTGTAACAGCCTCCACTCTTCTGGGAAGGCTTTCGGCTAGATGTTGGAACATTGCTGCTATAACAGCCTCCAGTCTTCTGGGAAGGCTTTCCACTAGATGTTGGAACGTTGCTGCTATAACAGCCTCCACTCTTCTGGGAAGGCTTTCCACTAGATGTTGGAACATTGCTGCTATAACAGTCTCCAGTCTTCTGGGAAGGCTTTCCACTAGATGTTGGAACGTTGCTGCTATAACAGCCTCCACTCTTCTGGGAAGGCTTTCCACTAGATGTTGGAACATTGCTGCTATAACAGCCTCCACTATTCAGGGAAGGCTTTCCACTAGATGTTGGAACATTGCTGCTATAACAGCCTCCACTATTCAGGGAAGGCTTTCCACTAGATGTTGGAACATTGCTGCCATAACAGCCTCCACTCTTCTGGGAAGACTTTCCACTAGATGTTGGAACATTGCTGAGAGGACTTGCTTCCATACAGCCACAAGAACATTAGTGAGGTCGGGCACTGATGTTGGGCGATTAGGCCTAATATTGATATAGCGGATAGTATTGAATACGCTAGAAAAGGTACAAAAAAAACGTAAAAGTCCGCGCAAATAATTAAAACAATCTATAGCGCATTAATCAACTAAATTAACTCAATAGGTTTGGTGCTACTGTCTGTGCACACAGGTTTCCATAGGCTACAGCGCGTGTCAAACTCATTCCACGACGTCGGGACGAGTGTTTTTTTCGCTTCTCTCTTTTACTTGACTGATGAGTTAGTAAAGAACTCACCGTGCCTGGTCTTCACTGAAAGAAAGAAACAACACCCCACAGACACTAGGTCCTCCATGGAATGAGTGTGATACCGCTGGGCTACAGCCTCGGCTTGGGTCTCCAAATGTCACTCCAGCAAATTAAGAAGCCATAGGCCTAGAATAAAAATGTGGAATAACGACACAGCTATGTATTTTTCACTATGGAAAAGTTTGCTGAAATCAAGGTCAGAATACAGCATATCTGTAGACACACTTCTGACGCACCTCAATTTCTGCATCTCCACCCCACATGAATACCTTGCTGACACGTTTCCCTTAGGAATCTTTCCCTTCCTGCTTCATTTCATGGTCAGAATACGTGGAGAGAAAGGTGCATAAAAAAGGAAGCTCAATTTATGTAACTTGGGTCTGAATTCCTCCCTACTTAAAAAGTTATGATAAAGCTGTACAAGGAACCAAGGTGAACACAGCTGTTGCTAAGAGATGAGAGGTTGGGAAGGAGGTTGGGTGTAGGAGTCCTGCGATTGTGGATTTTACACACTCAGTATGATCTTGGACGGAAAACAATGGGATAAATACAAATTTTTCAAGATAAACTGTGTCGTCGTCCCCTCCATTCAATGCGAGTCTCTCATTTTAATGTGACTGAGAGTGTGTGGCTGTGATTGATACATTTCCTTCTCCTTGCTCAGATAAAACTGAGGTCATACTGCCACCTTGTGGATTGCATCTGTAACAACATGTGGGACTGTACTGAACGCCCTGCATTGAACTAAACAAAAAGGGGGAATTTGATTGGTAGAAGTTAAAATAAGACAAAGAAAGACGGTGATCTATTTGGTTTAATATGTCCAAATAAATAAAAACAACTTTGCAAGCCAGCTCTGTCTGAGAGGGGAGTTAGAGGGATTGGAGTAGAGAAAGGCTATGTCATGAATGAGCTCAGGGGTGTATTCACTAAGAACCAAATGGAAGCAAACAGAAGCAAACAGAACGAAAGGGTGAGGTACTAAACGGTCCAATAAAAACTCTTGTTTTCATTGCGAAAATGTTTACTTGCGAAATGTTTTGCTACTGTGCACTAATGAATACATTGCGTTCCACGCTGTTTAACTCCCAGTATATGTTTCTCTCAACGCTGCAGGGGAAATGTAACAAACTTTTATTTTGAGCGGTGACAACTGTGGGCGGACTGGAGCTCCGACGTTACATAAAATTATATTTTAAGCTGCTGATTTCAGCACCAAAAGAAAAGCCTGAAAGTACAGAATATTGTAGTTTTGTGGTAAATAGTGGAGTTGAGGTTAATTGGCTGCATAACTGGGTCATTTATGCTTACATACACAAATGGGGAATCAATGATTTATATATACACTAAATCACTGATAGGGGGGCGCTGTGTTGAAGCCACCATGCCTCTATCTTGGTACTCCCCCACCGTTGTAAAACATATTTTGGAAGCTATTGAAATGCATTTATTAATGTCTACATTTGTTTTTGCCACATGTATTCTATCACAGACACCTTAATGCACACTTTTAAATTATATTACATGAGCTAAACAGACAAAAATACAGAATATAAGAAAGAAATCCTTGAAGTGTAATTTTTGTAAGGTGCTAATGTTACTGTCCCCACTACAACATCCTATAAATGCTTAAATACATGTAATTGCCCTTGAAACATTTCATTGAAATACTGTAGAATTCCATTCATTTCTATGGATGACTGCTTCTTCTAAAGGTGTTCAGATATTGCCGACTGGTGGCTTCAAAGCCTCTAGTTGACCAACACAGCCTCAACAATCCAGAGTTTATATACATCATTGGTGTAAACACCATTGTTTGGTGGTCCTCCTAGCTAACTTACTAGCTAATCAGACTCATGGCTAGCTCTGGGCCATTGGCCTTCGTTGGATACGCATTTCATAGAGCTGATACAACACATTTCATAGAGCTGATACAACACATTTCATAGAGCTGATACAACACATTTCATAGAGCTGATACATCACATTTCAAAAGAGCTGATACAACACATTTCATAGAGCTGATACAACACATTTCATAGAGCTGATACAATACATTTCATAGAGCTGATACAACACATTTCATAGAGCTGATACAACACATTTCATAGAGCTGATACAACACATTTCAAAGAGCTGATACATTTCATAGAGCTGATACAACACATTTCATAGAGCTGATACATCACATTTCATAGAGCTGATACAACACATTTCATAGAGCTGATACAACACATTTCATAGAGCTGATACAATACATTGCATAGAGCTGATACAACACATTTCATAGAGCTGATACAACACATTTCATAGAGCTGATACAACACATTTCAAAGAGCTGATACATTTCATAGAGCTGATACAATACATTTCATAGAGCTGATACAACACATTTCATAGAGCTGATACAACACATTTCATAGAGCTGATACAACACATTTCAAAGAGCTGATACATTTCATAGAGCTGATACAACACATTTCATAGAGCTGATACAACACATTTCATAGAGCTGATACAACACATTTCATAGAGCTGATACAACACATTTCATAGAGCTGATACAACACATTTCATAGAGCTGATACAACACATTTCATAGAGCTGATACAACACATTTCATAGAGCTAATACAACACATTTCATAGAGCTGATACATTTCATAGAGCTGATACAACACATTTCATAGAGCTGATACAACACATTTCATAGAGCTGATACAACACATTTCATAGAGCTGATACATTTCATAGAGCTGATACATTTCATAGAGCTGATACAACACATGTCATAGAGCTGATACATTTCATAGAGCTGATACAACACATTTCATAGAGCTGATACATCACATTTCATAGAGCTGATACATTTCATAGAGCTGATACAACACATTTCATAGAGCTGATACATTTCATAGAGCTGATACATTTCATAGAGCTGATACAACACATTTCATAGAGCTGATACATTTCATAGAGCTGATACAACACATTTCATAGAGCTGATACATCACATTTCATAGAGCTGATACATTTCATAGAGCTGATACAACACATTTCATAGAGCTGATACATTTCATAGAGCTGATACAACACATTTCATAGAGCTGATACAACACATTTCATAGAGCTGATACAACACATTTCAAAGAGCTGATACAACACATTTCATAGAGCTGATACAACACATTTCATAGAGCTGATACATTTCATAGAGCTGATACAACACATTTCATAGAGCTGATACATTTCATAGAGCTGATACAACACATTTCATAGAGCTGATACAACACATTTCATAGAGCTGATACAACACATTTCAAAGAGCTGATACATTTCATATAGCTGATACAACACATTTCATAGAGCTGATACATCACATTTCATAGAGCTGATACAACACATTTCATAGAGCTGATACAATACATTTCATAGAGCTGATACAACACATTTCATAGAGCTGATACAACACATTTCATAGAGCTGATACATTTCATAGAGCTGATACAACACATTTCATAGAGCTGATACAACACATTTCATAGAGCTGATACAACACATTTCAAAGAGCTGATACATTTCATAGAGCTGATACAACACATTTCATAGAGCTGATACATCACATTTCATAGAGCTGATACAACACATTTCATAGAGCTGATACAACACATTTCATAGAGCTGATACAACACATTTCATAGAGCTGATACATTTCATAGAGCTGATACAACACATTTCATAGAGCTGATACAACACATTTCATAGAGCTGATACAACACATTTCAAAGAGCTGATACATTTCATAGAGCTGATACAACACATTCCATAGAGCTGATACATCACATTTCATAGAGCTGATACAACACATTTCATAGAGCTGATACAACACATTTCATAGAGCTGATACAACACATTTCATAGAGCTGATACAACACATTTCATAGAGCTGATACATTTCATAGAGCTGATACAACACATTTCATAGAGCTGATACATTTCATAGAGCTGATACAGCACATTTCATAGAGCTGATACAACACATTTCAAAGAGCTGATACATTTCATAGAGCTGATACAACACATTTCATAGAGCTGATACATCACATTTCATAGAGCTGATACAACACATTTCATAGAGCTGATACAACACATTTCATAGAGCTGATACAACACATTTCATAGAGCTGATACAACACATTTCATAGAGCTGATACAACACATTTCATAGAGCTGATACATTTCATAGAGCTGATACAACACATTTCATAGAGCTGATACATTTCATAGAGCTAATACAACACATTTCATAGAGCTGATACATTTCATAGAGCTGATACAACACATTTCATAGAGCTGATACAACACATTTCATAGAGCTGATACAACACATTTCATAGAGCTGATACAACACATTTCATAGAGCTGATACAACACATTTCATAGAGCTGATACAACACATTTCATAGAGCTGATACATTTCATAGAGCTGATACAACACATTTCATAGAGCTGATACATTTCATAGAGCTAATACAACACATTTCATAGAGCTGATACATTTCATAGAGCTGATACAACACATTTCATAGAGCTGATACAACACATTTCATAGAGCTGATACAACACATGCGCATTGTCCAACGCTAGTCTGGCGATCATCAAAGTGCTCAAAGGTAATTTCTTTCAAACTGTGGATCAACGACCACTTGCGCACACAGAGAGAGAGGTTTGTTGGCATTCTGGCAACATCTATACTTTGATGAGTAAACAAAATTATCCTGAAGCCATTCACTAAATCCAAAAGCATTTTTTTGTACCTTTATTTACAGTGCCTTGCGAAAGTATTCGGCCCCCTTGAACTTTGCGACCTTTTGCCACATTTCAGGCTTCAAACATAAAGATATAAAACTGTATTTTTTTGTGAAGAATCAACAACAAGTGGGACACAATCATGAAGTGGAACGACATTTATTGGATATTTCAAACTTTTTAACAAATCAAAAACTGAAAAATTGGGCGTGCAAAATTATTCAGCCCCTTTACTTTCAGTGCAGCAAACTCTCTCCAGAAGTTCAGTGAGGATCTCTGAATGATCCAATGTTGACCTAAATGACTAATGATGATAAATACAATCCACCTGTGTGTAATCAAGTCTCCGTATAAATGCACCTGCACTGTGATAGTCTCAGAGGTCCGTTAAAAGCGCAGAGAGCATCATGAAGAACAAGGAACACACCAGGCAGGTCCGAGATACTGTTGTGAAGAAGTTTAAAGCCGGATTTGGATACAAAAAGATTTCCCAAGCTTTAAACATCCCAAGGAGCACTGTGCAAGCAATAATATTGAAATGGAAGGAGTATCAGACCACTGCAAATCTACCAAGACCTGGCCGTCCCTCTAAACTTTCAGCTCATACAAGGAGAAGACTGATCAGAGATGCAGCCAAGAGGCCCATGATCACATTGGATGAACTGCAGAGATCTACAGCGGAGGTGGGAGACTCTGTCCATAGGACAACAATCAGTCGTATATTGCACAAATCTGGCCTTTATGGAAGAGTGGCAAGAAGAAAGCCATTTCTTAAAGATATCCATAAAAAGTGTTGTTTAAAGTTTGCCACAAGCCACCTGGGAGACACACCAAACATGTGGAAGAAGGTGCTCTGGTCAGATGAAACCAAAATTGAACTTTTTGGCAACAATGCAAAACGTTATGTTTGGCGTAAATGCAACACAGCTGAACACACCATCCCCACTGTCAAACATGGTGGTGGCAGCATCATGGTTTGGGCCTGCTTTTCTTCAGCAGGGACAGGGAAGATGGTTAAAATTGATGGGAAGATGGATGGAGCCAAATACAGGACTATTCTAGAAGAAAACCTGATGGAGTCTGCAAAAGACCTGAGACTGGGACGGAGATTTGTCTTCCAACAAGACAATGATCCAAAACATAAAGCAAAATCTACAATGGAATGGTTCAAAAATAAACATATCCAGGTGTTAGAATGGCCAAGTCAAAGTCCAGACCTGAATCCAATCGAGAATCTGTGGAAAGAACTGAAAACTGCTGTTCACAAATGCTCTCCATCCAACCTCACTGAGCTCGAGCTGTTTTGCAAGGAGGAATGGGAAAAAATTTCAGTCTCTCGATGTGCAAAACTGATAGAGACATACCCCAAGCGACTTACAGCTGTAATCGCAGCAAAAGGTGGCGCTACAAAGTATTAACATAAGGGGGCTGAATAATTTTGCACGCCCAATTTTTCAGTTTTTGATTTGTTAAAAAAGTTTGAAATATCCAATAAATGTCGTTCCACTTCATGATTGTGTCCCACTTGTTGTTGATTCTTCACAAAAAAATACAGTTTTATATCTTTATGTTTGAAGCCTGAAATGTGGCAAAAGGTCGCAAAGTTCAAGGGGGCCGAATACTTTCGCAAGGCACTGTAACTATGAACGTCAGTTAAGAACAAATTCTTATTTACAATGAGGGCCTACTCCGGCCAAACCTGGATGACGCTGGGCCAATTGTGCACCTCCCAATCACAGCCGGATGTGATACAGCCTGGATTCAAACCAGGGACTGTAGTGATGCCTCATGCACTGAAATGCGGTGTCTTAGACTTCTGCACCACTCGGTTAGCAAGCAAGATAACTTAACATCACAATCAACTGCACAGCCTAAAAATGATATCCATTAACATCAGGGGACAGAAGTTATACAAATCATTCTAATACATTATAATGATCTACTTTTTTGAAAGCAGTAGCTACTTGGAATTTGAATCCTTGAATTGAATACCTTGAGCCGCTGAACATTCACATTCATGTTACCCCCCCGTGGATTTCATAACATAGGGGACGTCTTTACAGAACGGACAGGACAGGTGACGGCTTACTTTGGACACATTGTTTCCGAGGCACCGTAGCGTCAAAGACAGTACAGGATGTTAAGAAACTTTGTGGTAGCAAACAGTGCCTTCAAATACTATGTATACCTCTTGACTTATTCCACATGCTGTTCTGTTACAGCCTGAATAAAACATTTATTAAATCAATGTTTTTTCTCTTACCATCTACAGACAAATCCCCATAATGACTGTTACGGATACAAGTATTCTGTGTGTATCCTGTGTGTGTATTTCTTTTCTCTCCTTCTCCCCTCCTCACAGGTGGCAATCATCATTCCCCAATCAGTCATCAATCAGTCGCTAATCAGAAGACACACCTCCTCCTGTTTCCATTACCCAATCACATCCCCTTTCCCTTGGTTTAAAAACCAATTCAGTTGTTTACTCTGGAGCTCCATCTCTCTGTCAATCTCTCGGTAGTTCTCTGGTTTTGTTTTCGCAAATACATGTCACTTTGTCCACACCTGTGAGTTTTGTTATTTTGTTATGGTGTTTGTTTGATGATTGGAAAAGGGGGGAACCAAGATAAGCCCATGGCGACTACTTTGTCTAAGAACTCTAGGTAGAACTGGGCGGACCACCCACTGTATTTTTGGTTAGTTAGCTGTATTGAAGTAGGCTAGTCTAGCTTATGGGGTGTTTTGGGATATTTGTTCCTTTCCTTAGGTCCAGCTCAGCCCCAGCCTTTTATTTTAGATTATTGTTGTGCTGAACGTTGAATTTGTCACTCAGTGTCTGTTGGAAAGCAGACTGAACAAGGTTCTCCTCAAGGGTTATGCATGTTCTTACAGTAGCTCTATTCCATGTATTTTTATCCTAAAAAAACTCCCTATTCCTTGCCAATGACCAGCATACCCATAACATGACGCAGCCACCACCATGCTTGAAAATATGAAGTGGTACAAAGTGATGTGTGGGATTTGCCCCAAACATGTTGTATTCAGGACATAAAGTGAATTTCTTTGCCAATTTCTTTGCAGTGTTACTGTTTCCTTATTGCAAAAAAGGATGCATGTTTTGGAATATTTTTATTCTGTACAGGCTTCCTCCTTTTAACTCTGTCATTTAGGTTAGTATTGTGGAGTAACTACAGTGTTTTCTCCTGACAGAGCCATTAAACTATATAACTGTTTTAGTCACAATTGGCCTTATGGTAAAATCCCTGAATGGTTTCCTTCCTCTCCGGCAACTGAGTTAGGAAGGACGCCTGCATCTTTGCAGTGACTGGGTGTCTTGATACACCATCCAAAGAGTAATAACTTCACCAAGCTCAAATGGATATTCAATGTCTGCTTTTTTTCTACCCATTTCTACCAATAGGTGCCCTTTGTGAGGCTTTGGAAAACCTATCTGGTCTTTGTGGTTGAATCAATGTTTGAAATTTACAGCTCGACTGAGGGACCTTACAGATAATTGTGTGTGTGTTACAGAGATGACGTAGTTGTTCAGAAATCATGCGAAACACTATTATTGCACACAGTCAATGCAACTTGTTAAGCACATTTTTACTCCTGAACTTATTTAGGCTTGTCATAACAAAGGGGTTGAATACTTAGACTCAATACATTTCAGCTTTTAATTTCTAAAAACACATTTCCACTTTGACATTAAGGGACATTATGAATAGGTCAGTGACACAAAATGTACATTTTTATCCATTTAAAATTCTGGCTCTAACACACCTAACAAAATGTGGAAAAAGTATAGGGGTGTGAATACTTTCTGAGGGCACTGCAATTTGCCAGAATAGTAACTTGTAAACAAAGGCAAACTAGGCTAAATAAGAACTATTGTACTCCAGCCACTGTACTCAAATACTTGTTTATAATACATAGAAAAAGTACCAAATAAATGTATGAAACTGGTTGCTGAAACAGTTGCATCTTCCAAAGGATGCATATTTCACCCAACTGAATATAGGCTTCCCCAGGGCATCCTCTGAGAGATCTGTTCATTAAAGTATGCTAATCATTTCCTCTTGTTGTGCATGGGCACCATCTTGAGGATTCAGCCCATATACAACCTCTAGCCTCACGGGACACATTGTGCTGCTCTGTGTCCTTTGTGTTTCATTATTGGCTGACAGACAGTAAACAGATAAATAGAAGGTTTTGAAAATTAGAATTAGAACCAATAGAATATGCCTCATTCTCACGGGGACTGACTGGTCATTCTATACCCAGACATTGATACCTTGTGTCCGTTAATATTTAAACTTTGTGTTCTGTTAACCTAATGTATACTTATAGGCCTAAGTACGGTGCATTCGGAAAGTATTCAGACCCCTTGACGGTTTCCACATTTTGTTACGTTACAGCCTTATTCTAAAATGAATTAAATTATTTTTTCCCCACTCATCAATCTACACACAATACAACATGATGACAAAGAGAACCGGTTTTTAGAAATTTAGAAAATGTATTACAAAAAAATCAGAAATCTTATTTACATAACTATTCAGATGTTTCTACAACTTGACTGGAGTCCACCTGTGCTAAGTTCAATTGAATGGACATGATTTGGAAAGACACACACCAGTCTATATAAGGTCCTACAGTTGATGTCTTTTTTGCAAAAGCTAAAACCAAGCCATGAGGTCGAAGGAATTGTCCTTAGAGCTCCGATTGTGTCGATTCACATATCTGCGGAAGAGTACCAAACATGTCTGTAGCATTGAAGGTCCCCAAGACACAGTGGCCTCCATCATTCTTAAATGGGAGAAGTTTGGAACCACCAAGACTCTTCCTAGAGCTGGCTGCCAGGCCAAACTGAGCAACCAGGTCCCTGGTCAGGGAGGTGACCAAGAACCCGATTGTCACTCTGACAGAGCTCCAGACTTCCTCTGTGGAGAACCTTCCAGAAGGACAACCATCTCTGCAGCACTCCGCCAATCAGGCCTTTATGGTAGAGTGGCCAAAGGGAAGGCACTCCTCTGTAAAAGACACATGACAGCCCGCCTGGAGCTTACTAAAAAGCACCTAAAGGACTCTCGGGTCATGAGAAACACGATTCTCTGGTTTAATGAAACCAAGATGGAACTCTTTGGCCTGAGTGTCAAGCGTCACGTCTGGAGGAAACCTGTCACCATCCCTACGGTGAAGCATGGTGGTGGCAGCATCATGTTGTGGGGATGTTTTCCCAGGGACTGGGAGACTAGTCAGGATTGAGGGAAAGATGAATGGAGCAAAGTACAGAGAGATCCTTGAACCCGATCGAAAATAGCTGTGCAGCGACACTCTCCATCCAACCTGACAGCTTAAGAGGATCTGCAGAGAAGAATGGGAAAAACTCCCCAAATACAGGTGTGTCAAGCTTGTAGCCTCATACTCAAGGAGGCTCGAGGCTGTAATCCCTGCCAAAAGTGCTTCAACAAAGTTTTGAGTGAAGGGTTTGAATACTTACAGTATGTAAATATAGTAGTTCAGTTTTTTATTTGTAAAAATGTGCAAACATTTCTCAAAACCTGTTTTTGCTTTGTCATTATGGGGTATTGTGTGTAGAACCCCAATCCCCTGAGTTGGGGTTATCTAATATTTATGGAGAGAGGTGAGGAGGAAGGAGCAGTATGAATGGTCAACAATCAGCATCTTTTATGAAGCAAAGTGATCAAAATGCTCATATAGCAGTTTAGAACTGACATCTGGATGAGTAGCTGACTGGCTGTTTCTCTCTCACACACACACACTGGTTGGGCTGCCTGCAGGCTCTTTACAAGAAGCTAGTGATTGAACTAGTTTTTAAGAAATGCTGATGTGTTGTATTTTGTGAGGATGTTCCGTTTACGTTGCAGTTAAATTATTTTCTTATTTTTACAGTAATAAACTATTATAATGGATTTCACCTCATATACTTGTTTTACCCAAATTGCAGGGAGAAGGTATGGTTTTGTAATAGGATGTAATAATTGGTCCCATTAGAAACACCATTGACCAAAATGTTGTTTTATTTAAGGTTTTTAATTCGATTAGAGAATAGAAATGTGCCTTACATTAGGTATAAACAAAATCGGACTCAACTCTTCTCTGGAATGGCATTGTTCAGAGTTCTGGAATTCTATTGTTGCAGAGTTCTATAAATCAAATCTAATCTAATTGTATTTGTCACATACACATGGTTAGCAGATGTTAATGCAAGTGTAGTGAAATGCTTGTGCTTCTAGTTCCGACAATGCAGTAATAACCAACAAGTAATCTAACCTAACAATTCCACAACTACTACCTTATACACACCCACAAGTGTAAAGGGAAAAATAATATGTACATAAAGATATATGATTGAGTGATGGTACAGAACGGCAAGATGCAGTAGATGGTATCGAGTACAGTAGATACATATGAGATGAGTAATGTAGGGTATGTAAACATTATATTAAGTGGCATTGTTTAAAGTGGCTAGTGATACATTTTTACATCAATTTCCATCCATTTCAAGTGCGCTGTAGTTGAGTCAGTATGTTGGCAGCAGCACTCGACGTTAGTGGTGGCTGTTCAACAGTCTGATGGCCTTGAGAAGGAAGCTGTTTTTCAGTCTCTCGGTCCCTGCTTTGATGCACCTGTACTGACCTCACCTTCTGGATGATAGCGGGGTGAACAGGCAGTGGCTCGGGTGGATGTTGTCCTTGATGATCTTTGTGGCCTTCCTGTGACATCGGGTGGTGTAGGTGTCCTGGAGGGCAGGTAGTTTGCCCCCGGTGATGCGTTGTGCAGACCTTACTACCCTCTGGACAGCCTTGCGGTGGTGGGCGGAGCAGTTGCCGTACCAGGCGGTGATACAGCCCAACAGGATGCTCTCGATTGTGCATCTGTAGAAGTTTGTGAGTGCTTTGGTGCCAAGCTGAATTTATTCAGCCTCCTGAGGTGGAAGAGGCGCTGCTGGGTCTTTTTCACAATGCTGTCTGTGACCAATTCAGTTTGTCCGTGATGTGTATGCAGAGGAACTTAAAACGTATTACCCTCTCCATTACTGTCCCGTCGATGTGGATAGGGGGGAGCTCCCTCTGCTGTTTCCTGAAGTCCATGATCATCTCCTTTGTTTTGTTGACATTGAGTGTGAGGTTATTTTCCTGACACCACACTCCGAGGGCCCACACCTCCACCCTGTAGGGCGTCTCGTCGTTGTTGGTAATCAAGCCTACCACTATAGGTATGTGGCCCCATTGTTGAGGATCAGCGGGGTGGAGATGTTGTTACCTACCCTCACCACTTGGGGGCGGCCCTTCAGGAAGTCCAGTACCCAGTTGCACAGGGCGGGGTCGAGACCCAGGGTCTCGAGCTTGATGACGAGTTTGGAGGGTACTATGGTGTTAAATGCTGAGCTGTAGTCGATGAACAGCATTCTCACATAAGTATTCCTCTTGCCCAGATGGGTTAGGGCAGTGTGCAGTGTGGTTGCGATTGCGTCGTCTGTGGACCTATTGGGGCGGTAAGCAAATTGGAGTGGGTCTAGGGTGTCAGGTAGGGTGGAGGTGATATGATCCTTGACTAGTCTCTAAAAGCACTTCATGATGACGGAAGTGAGTGCTACGGGGCGGTAGTCGTTTAGCTCAGTTACCTTAGCTTTCTTGGGAACAGGAACAATGGTGGCCCTCTTGAAGCATGTGGGAACAGCAGACTGGGATAAGGATTAATTGAATATGTCCGTAAACACACCAGCCAGCTGGTCTGCACATGCTCTGAGGACGCGGCTGGGGATGCCGTCTGGGCCTGCAGCCTTGCGAGGGTTAACACGTTTAAATGTTTTACTCACGTCGGCTGCAGTGAAGGAGAGTTTTGGTAGCGGACCGTGTCAGTGGCACTGTATTGACCTCAAAGCGAGCAAAGAAGTCCGCGACGTGGCTGGTTTTATTTTTGTAATCCGTGATTGACTGTAGACCCTGCCACATACCTCTTGTGTCTTGAGCCGTTGAATTGCAACTCTACTTTGTCTCTTGTCGTGGCAGAATCAGAATTCTTTAGGTAACATTTATAAATATGATGTTTTATTTGTTTTATTGCATGCTTATGTGAGATATTTGTCATTAGAATGTCTTCTTTTGGATAATACTGTTTACAGTTTGCAGTTATCCCTTTCCTGCTAGGGTTAAGTTACATTGGGCCCCAGAGAGGGGAAAGGTTAGTCTATCTGTAAACTATTCCTAAACCATGTGAAGGGATGGTGTGATAAATGGGGAACCAGATAGGTGGCTCCACAATGTCTGTGTGCCAGTCACTGTCTCTCTGTGATCTTGTCCAGGAGGGGGTGTATTTGATATATGCTAGTGGATGAGGTTTTGTTTTTGGTCCTGAGTGGTACCAAGAGCGAGATAAGAACATAGTTTAGGAGACCAAAGCTGAACGATAATTTATAGCCAATGCTGTCTGGCTATGCATTCTCAGAGAATTCATTTATAGACACTGAATTGATCTGAGAGTCACAGGGTTGAGATGGAGCTCATATAATTAAAGATGGACTTTATGATAACTCTGACTTGTGTGTGGGGTTTGCTCTCTTGTGATTTGGTAATACAGGAAATTTCCACTACACTTTATACTGACGCTTGGCTTGTTTGATTGCCTTGCGGAGGGAATAGCTACACTGTTTGGATCTGGTCATGTTTCCGTTCACCTTGCCCTGGTTAAAAGCAGTGGTTCGCGCTTTCAGTTTCGCGCGAATGCTACCATCAATCCACAGTTTCTGGTTTGGTAATGTTTGAATAGACGCTGTGGGTACGACATCGCCGATGCACTTTCTAATGAACTCGCTCACCGAATCAGCGGATTCATCAATGTTGTTGGACGCAATGCGGAACATATCCCAATCCACGTGATCCCTGTGATCGAAGTCTTGAAGCGTGGAATCAGATTGGTCGGACCAGCGTTGAACAGACCTGAGCGCAGGAGCTTCTTGTTTTTGTTTCTGTAGGCTGGAAGCAACAAAATGAAGTCGTGGTCAGCTTTTCCGAAAGGAGGGCGGGGAAGGGCCTTATATGCCTCGCTGAAGTTAGAATAACAATGATCCAGGGTTTTACCAGCCCTGGTTGCACAATCGATATGCTAATAGATTTTAGGGAGTCTTGTTTTCAGATTAGCCTTGTTAAAATCCCCAGCTACAATGAATGCACCCTCAGGATATGTGGTTTCCAGTTTACATAGAGTCAAATAAAGTTTGTTCAGGCCCATCGATGTGTCTGCTTGGGGGCTGTGATTATAATCGAAGAGAATTCTCTTGTAGATAATGCGATCGACATTTGATTGTGAGGAAGTCAGGTGAACAGAAGGACTTGAGTTCCTGTATGTTGTAATGATCACACCACGTCTCGTTAATCATAAGGCATACCCCCCCGCCCCTCTTCTTACCAGAAAGATGCTTGTCTCTGTCGGCGCGATGTGTGAAGAAACCAGCTGGCTGTACCGACTCTGATAGCGTCTCTCAAGTGAGCCATGTTTCCGTGAAGCAAAGAACGTTACAGTCTCTGATGTCTCTCTGGAAGGCTACCCTTGTTCAGATTTCATCAACCTTGTTGTCAAGAGACTGGACATTGGTGAGTAGTATGCTCGGCAGCGGTGCGCGATGTGCCCGTCTCCGGAGCCTGACCAGAAGACCGCTTTGTTTGCCCCTTTTACGGCGATGTTGTTTAGGTTCACCGGCAGGGATCCGATCCATTGTCCTGTGTGGAAGGCAAAACACAGGATCCGCTTCGGGAAAGTCATATTCCTGGTCATAATGATGGTGAGTTGACGTTGCTCTTATATTCAGTAGTTCCTCCCGACTGTATGTAATGAAACCTAAGATTACCTGGGGTACCAATGTAAGAAATAACACGTAAAAAACAAAATACTGCATAGTTTCCTAGGAACGCGAAGCGAGGTGGCCATCTCTGTCGGCGCCGGAAGACGCTAAAGATGTTGTCTTCAGATAGTTCTGGAATGCTATTGTTGCATTAGGGGAGTTCTATAAAGATGTTATTGTCTTTTTCAGATAGTTCTGGAATGCTATTGTTGCGTTAGGAGAGTTCTATAAAGATGTTATTGTCTTCTTCAGAGTTCTGGAACGCTATTGTTGCATTAGGAGAGTTCTATAAAGATGATTGTTTATTTTAAAAATGTTAAAGTAGATTTTAATAACAGTCACAACACCAACCGGCCTCCCTAAACTCAGCACCTCCCAGCTCCATGGCACCGGAGCGGTGGTGCTAGGAGAAGGAACCCGACAGAGCCGCCTCTGAACGTCCGCGGGTAACCAGCAGGTTATCAGGCCGGATGGACAGGTCCACCAGCTGGTCAAACGTGAGGGTGGTGTCCCTGCAGGCCAACTCCCGATGGACATCCTTGCGCAAGCTGCAGCAATAGTGGTTGATCAGGGCCCTGTCGTTCCATCCCACTCTGGAGGCCAGGGTCCGAAAGTCCAGGGTGAACTCCTGGGCGCTCCTCGTCCCCTGCCTCAGGTGGAAGAGACATTCACCTGCAGCTCTACCCTCGGGCAGGTGGTCGAAGACTGCCCGGAAGTGACGGGTGAACTCCTCAATGTGGTCCAGCGCTTCATCTCCTTCTACCCACACGGCGTTAGCCCACTCCAGGGCTTCCTCCGAGAAGCACGAGACGAGGGCGGACACCCTCTCACGTCTCGAAGGAGCCGGGTGGACGGTCCCCAGATACAGGTCCAGCTGCAGCAGGAAACTCCCTGGGAAGGGCGAGACGAATACCACTGGGACCAGGTGCAGGGGAGGCGAGTAGTGGAGACCCCTGTTGTGCTGGTGGGGGCACTGGAGGGACTCCCTGTCTCTCCCAGCGGTCCATAGTCTGGACAACGCGGTCCATGACAACGCTGCGATGGTGAAGCATTGCCACGTGCTCCCAGACGCGCTCCTCTACCCCCACAATGGGGGCACCCGCTCCTGCTGACTCCATTGATCGATGTGGAATTCTGTAACGGGGTGAGTAACTGGTTGCTGGGAAGTCAGGCACAGGAGAGCAGAGATGGGTGATAACAGGAGAAGTTTATTATACACCCTGGCCCAAAGACACGGGCGAGGCAGCACAAAGCACAACGACAGTATCATGAACCGGATTAAACAAAACAAACAAACCTAGGTTTGAAACAAACCTAGCACAAGCCAGCCTATAGCGTAACACCGTACACAAAGAACAACAAAGAACAATTCCACAGACATGGGGGAAACAGAGGGTAATATACATTTAGTCTGATGAGGGAATGTGAACCAGGTGTGCAGAAAAACAAAACAAAACAAATGGAAAATGAAAGGTGGAGCGGCGATGGCTAGAAGACCGGTGACTTTGACTGCCGAACGCCGCCTGAACAAGGAGAGGGACCGACTTCGGAGGAAGTCGTGACAAAAGCGACAGAATTCAGAACCTGGGCTGTTCTTACAGTGTTCTCCCTGTACACCAAGTCAGAACTGTAGATTAAATAAAGGGGGCATATAAGCAGACAATGAATGTTCTTACAATATTCAATGATTACATTTCTCTAAAACAGTTATAGGCTACATGTGCACCACCAAGTCAGAACACTAGGCAAAATTAATAGGGGGAAATTGACCAAATTATTAGGGTGAGGCACATAGGCTACTGCAAGTTTAATACACAACATACACTTAGTATTATTTTCTTAGCTACAGTATACATACAGTTGAAGTCGGAAGTTTACATACACCCTAGCCAAATACATTTAAACTCAGTTTTTCACAATTCCTGACATTTAATCCTAGTAAAAATGCTCTGTCTTAGGTCAGTTAGGATCACCACTATTTATTAAGAATGTGAAATGTCAGAATAATAGTCAAGAGAATGATTTATTTCAGTTTTTATTTCTTTCATAACATTCCTTAAACCTTAAACCTTAAAACCAGATTTGGCACCACACATCCACTCCACTGAATAGCAGGCTAGTTATTGCTTTGCAATGCTTGCATTTAGCCACTGATTCCTTCCAAACCATTCATTATTGAATTTGCGATTTCCAACTTGTTGTGTAATGTTTATATCCTCTGGCCGATGAGCACAGATACGTTTTATCTGTAATTTCTCTTCATCATTTCTCTTCATATGACAATGATTAAAAAGGATTTGCCAGTAGATTGTAGATTTGATTAACGATGATGACTGGTAGCTAAGATTTTGAAAGTATGATGTTGACATGATCAGTCCAGTGAAAGCTAGTGTAGATTTGACGTGATTTGACGTAATTTTATCTGTGGCCAATTACCTTGAGCCTTCTTGGATCGGCACTTCTAATGTAACTCTAATTCAGTACCCAAGGGGCGTGAATTTTCAAGCTCTACCCTTTAGATTTGGCAGTGACACATTGTCCCCATGAGTGACAGTATACTGAGCCAATCACGGCGTAACTAGAGAACATTACCAACCGCTATGCTCAATATTTTTCGCTGGCCGCCCCACCACCACAGAAAGCACTGAGCTAGTGTCACGTTCTGACCTTTATTTCCTTTGTTTTGTATTTATTTAGTATGGTCAGGGCGAGAGTTGGGGTGGGCAGTCTGTTTGTTTTTCTATGATTTGGGGATTTGTATGTTTCGGCCTAGTATGGTTCTCAATCAGAGGCAGATGTCATTAGTTGTCTCTGATTGAGAATCATACTTAGGTAGCCTGGGTTGCACTGTTTGTTTGTGGGTGATTGTCTATGTTGATGGCTTGTTTCAGCACAGTTCTCATTAGCTTCACGGTGGTTATATCGTTTATTGTTTTTGTATAGTGTGTTTCAGTGTTTTCTTTATTAAAATTAATGATGAACACCTACCACGCCGTATTTTGGTCCTCCGATCCTTCTCGCCTCTCCTCTTCAGATGAAGAGGAGGACGGCCGTGACAGCTAGGCTGAAACACCTGCATTTAGAAGCTGCCTTACTCAAGAAAGCAAAAAAGAGACCATGTTTTTATGGAGGGTTTATTAAGTCATTAATAAAACGTTTTATTTTACATTGTTTGCAAACTGATATGAGACACGTATTCATTCTAAAATAACATGCAAAACAGGCAGCCCCCTCCCTGAATGACAGGCCGCCACTACGTGGAGTGTGGTTACATGCCAAAGGAAACATATTCTGTGACGGTTCTATACTCCTAAAATGAGCTTGTTTCTAACCCTGCAGTTTGAGCCCAGGCTTGTATTTCACAAAGCATGATGATGATAATAATATTAATAATACACTTTCTATTTCTTTACAACGTATTGCAGTCTGGCATTTAAAGATCAGAACTTAAACAGCTAAAAATGTAGTGAAAAAAATATTGAGAACATATTGATAAAAGAACAGGATCAACCAGGTAGCCTTATTAAACCTGTTGAAGCACTCAGAAAGTAAAACATTACAGAGATACAGTATGTGTTTGGTTTTCTGCTTTATTACTAGAAGGTGTTGGGAATATTCAGTCGGTTATAGCGCCTACCATGCCCATTTCAAGGGATTACATTTGGTTGATGACATAGGATTAGGATGAGCAAATGTGTTGTTATTTCAGAATGTGTAGGAAAGCTGAAAAGGAAATGTAAATCATTGATACTAATTTCTGTGATACCTCTGTGTTTAACAAGGGGGAGTGCGTGTGGATGGGCCTTCTTCATCAGATGGACAACCATGACACAATCATGACAATCAATGAAAATGTTGAGAATAAAATGGATGATAGATTAAAAATGTTGCTCGCTCATTATAAACTCAAATTTAAGCAATGACACGCCAAGTGCATGATATGTAATCTTCGAAAGGACCAAATAAGTCATGTATGAGTTATATGCATGTCCCCCCCCATTTCAACCCCTTGATAGACTTGGACAGCCCAATACATTTGATTTGATGGTAACTTCACGCACGTAGCAACCTATGCAGCAACCTATGCGTAAAGATCAATCGTTAACTACTTGAACTTTAATTCTCCTGAACATGGTGAGCACTTTGCTCTTGATCTCTTTAGTTTTCAGAGAGTAGACGATGGGGTTGAGACAGGGCGGGATGCACGAGGCCAGCGACAGGCTCAGTACGCGCAGGTCAGGGTCTGGTTTGATGCGCGCTAATAACCCAACCATGAAAATAATCAGAACCGGAAAGAAGAATACTGCCACTAGAATGAGGTGCTCAGTGCAGGTGGCCAGCGCTTTCACACGACTCTCAACGCTTTTCATCCTGAACACAGCGATTAGAATACTCATGTATGACAGAATGATGAAGGACAGTGGGCCGAGGAGGATAACCAGGCTCAGAACTGAAGCCACAGCCCATTGCAGGGTGTTGTCGTTACATGCTAGCCGAAACACTGGTGCGTAATCACAGAAATAGCTGTAGACATTAACGGAATCGCAGTAGGACAGCCTGGTCATAATGGCTGTGCTGAATATCGGTATACCAAGACAGAAGCACCAGATGACACCAAGAATACACGACATACTCGTCATGGTGTTGATGGAGCCGTGCCTCAGAGGGAAACATATGGCGATCATACGGTCATAGGCGAGCACGGCGATGGAGAACGATTCCATACATATGAAGGAATAATACACATACATCTGTACCATACACAGATTAAACGGCACAAAATTGTTCTTAGCAAGAAACGCCTTTAGCATACCGGGAATAATGCAAGTATTCAGCACTAGATCAACCACCGCGAGGTTACCAACCGCGATATACTTGGGATTGTGGAGGCGAAGGTCCACATATATTATATAGATCACACATGTGTTGAACACGACCGAGACCACGTAAACGAAAGTGAGGAAGATGAAATAGAGGTTGACAAAGGGCAGGGAGGTGAAGCCGATGATGTAGAACCCTGGAGGATGGATTAGAACGGAGGAGTCGTTCCATTGCAACCTGCGGAGGAATGTCATGGCTGAGCTGGTTCCGCACACCTGCGCTCCAGGCAAACACAAACGCTTGCTCCGTTGATGCGTAAAACCTAAAAGGAGAGAGGCAGAGAGAGAGAGAGAGATTTAACAATATGTGGATCATAAGGACCCTATGAAAAACAAAACAACCAGATACATCCTGCATTCTTATTTAAACTTTTTTTCATATTTAACCTTTATTTAACTAGGCAAGTCAGTTATGAACAAATTATTATTTACAATGACAGCCGAACAGTGGGTTAACTGCCTTGTTCAGGGGCAGAACAACAGCTTTTTACCTTGTCAGCTCATGCATTTGATCAAGCAACCTGTTGGTTACTCGCACAATGCTCTAACCACTAGGCTACCAGCACCAACACTACACACACAAGTGAATAGGCCTATTATTCTCTATAGCCCAGGCCTTCCATATAGCCCAGGCTTATTTACTATGGAATAGTCCTGTTCCATATAGCCTATCCCTATGCATTGTGGAATATTCTTATTCTACTCTAAAGCCTAGGCGTATGTAATGTGGAATAGTCCTATTCTACTGTAAAGCCTATGCCAATTTAATGTGGAATAGTCCTATTCTACTATAAAGCCTCTGCCTATTTAATGTGGAATATTCCTATTCTATTGCCCAGGCCTACTTACTGGGCACAGTGATATGATTCACAGCTGACTGGAGTTGATGGCCCAGGTAGGTCTGTTGGCTGTGTTCCACCACGACAGGTTCAGGTGGGAGAGTTGATGGTCCGGGTCTCTGTGTTAGCTGTGTTCCACCACAGGTTCAGGTAGTAGAGTTGATGTTCTGGGTCGTTCTGTTGGCTGTGTTCCACCACAGGTTCAGGTGGGAGAGTTGATGGTCCGGGTCTGTCTGTTGGCTGTGTTCCACCACAGGTTCAGGTGGTGTCAGAGATTATCCCTCTATCTCTCTGACTCTCTGTCCCTGAATCCTGCAGTAACACCAACAGCCGTATCTCTGCTGCTCTGTCCACTATACGTATATAAGCCCCCAACTGTCCCCAAGAGATGTCATTAAAATGGCTAATCAACTCTCCAAGTATTGGAAATTATTATCTTATGTGAGAGTTTACTTTAACTGATCCTTGGAGAATTCAACATAATGGAGTTATTAGCTACATGTATGTCTTCAAAAACAACCAACGCATGACAAACCCACTTAATTAAGCTAAATATCAAGGCCTAATTATCCGTTTTTGGTCGTTAGATAGTGCGAGTGAAGCCCAACATAGTTAAATCCCTTACCACAAGATGCTCTAATTGTTGTTTTTCTGCTGTTCTCCTGTTGATTAGCTTGGTTGTCTTTCTAAATCATTGTAGGCCAAGTAGCCATAGAAAGGTTAAACAAATCTTATCAAACTAGATTTCTAAGTGTTTAAACCAATAGCACCCACACATTGTCAGAGACAAGCTCAGTTTATGAGACTGACAGTGTCCTCCTGTTAGGAAATTATGATTAATATGACTGAACAAATCATTTTAAATGGAACTGTAAGTAAACTTATACTCTGTGATATTATGTTTAATAGGCAATATGAGTTCATAAGAAGAAATTGTGTGACAGGAGAAAGGAGTAATAAAATGTTAAAGAACACCATTCCAACTGGGCAGGAACAAATGGGTTGTGGACTGTGTAAACACATAAGGTTGTTAGCCTATAGTTGACCCAACCTGAAACTTAGCTCTGGGGTTCTTAGATTAGGCAGTGAGTGCATTCCTAGGGTTTCTGTTAATTAAAACTGTCAGTTCAGTGGAGATCGATAATGTTGAGGGGTCAAAAGTTATCTGGGAGTGTGTTAGTAAGTTAGAATGAACTTTTCACCTTACTTTGTCCCGATCGACAGGAGGGGTTTCGGTTAAGGCAGTGAAATGACGTCATGATCTGTATTTAAACTGATGCATGTGTTTGAGTGGGAGCGCGCTCCGAGAATAAATTCTATTACCTATTATTTAAAGACTGGTCTGCGTCTATTTTATGCAAACAAGAAATCTTACAAATAAAACAAACAAATAATCATAAAATAGATGAAGGGCTTTCAATTGATGAAAGCACATTGGCTTAATTAAATTATACTAACACCTCCCTAATTATTGGCACAGTGAAGCATTTTTCATTATTTTGGCTCTATGCTCCAAAAATTAAGATTTGAAATCAAACATTGACTATGAGATTGAAGTACAGACTGTCATCTTTAATTTCATCCACATTGGGTGAACCATTTAGAAATTACAGCACTGATATGAGGACATGACATGCTGAAGGGCCGTGTCCTATGATATGATGACATGTTACAGTGTCTCTATCTAGGTTACGTTTTAGTCTGTGTGTGTGTGTTTTGTCTGTGTGTGTGTGTGTGTGTGTGTGTGTGTGTGTGTGTAACTGTTTGAAGCACACACACACACACAACCCCTTACTCCTGGGCATTGAGCTCACTTCATGACGCACTCATTTACTTTAATGAGCAGTAATTATAAAAGGGAAACACAGAACACACACAAACACACACACCACAGAAACAGTAGCACCCTGATGATGTAACCCTTAGGAAGGCCAGTGGTTACCTCCCCTCTGTCCAACAGTAAGGACTCTTAGGAAGGCCAGTAGTTAACCTCCCCTCTGTCCAACAGTAAGGACTCTTAGGAAGGCCAGTAGTTAACCTCTCCTCTGTCCAACAGTAAGGACTCTTAGGAAGGCCAGTAGTTAACCTCTCCTCTGTCCAACAGTAAGGACTCTTAGGAAGGCCAGTAGTTAACCTCCCCTCTGTCCAGCAGTAAGGACACTGCTTGTGTAACCCTTAGGAAGGCCAGTAGTTAACTGCCCTCAGTCCAGCAGTAAGGACTCTTAGGAAGGCCAGTAGTTAACCTCACGCACCCCTGGGGAGCTCCAGTGTTGAGGATCCGCATGGCAGATGTGTTGCTACCTACCCTCACCACCTGGGGGCGGCCCGTCAGGAAGTCCAGGATCCAGTTGCAGAGGGAAGTGTTTAGTCCCAGGATCCTTAGCTTAGTGATGCGCTTTGAGGATACTATGGTGTTGAACGCTGAGCCTGTAGTCAATGAATAGCATTCTCACATAGGTGCTCCTTTTGTCCAGGTGGGAAAGGGCAGTGTGGAGTGCAATGGAGATTGCATCATCTGTGGACCTGTTGGGGCGGTATGCTAATTGGAGTGGGTCTAGGGTTTCTGGGATAATGATAAGAAAATATATATAACACATAAAGGAACAATTAAGAGGAGGAGACTGAGGGACGATCTGTGATGTTGACAGATATCCCCATGAACAATCCTGACTTTTAAATAAAATGTGAGCCCTTACCAACCTTTCAAAGCACTTCATGGCTACGGACTTGAGTGCTACGGGTCTGTAGTCATTTAGGCAGGTTGCCTTAGTGTTCTTGGGCACAGGGACTATGGTGGTCTGCTTGAAACATGTTGGTATTACAGACTCAATCAGGGACATGTTGAAAATGTCAGTGAAGACACCTGCCAGTTGGTCAGCACATGCCCGGAGCACTGGTCCTGGTAATCCATCTGGCCCTGCAGCCTTGTGTATGTTGACCTGTTTAACAGTAACAGCCTCAGCCTGTCAAACAGCCTCAGCCTGTCATCAACAGTAACAACCTCATCCTGTCATCAACAGTAACAACCTCATCCTGTCATCAACAGTAACAGCCTCAGCCTGTCATCAACAGTAACAACCTCATCCTGTCATCAACAGTAAGAGCCTCAGCCTGTCATCAATAGTAACAACGTCAGCCTGTCATCAACAGTAACAGCCTCAGTCTGTCATCAACAGTAACAGCCTCAGTCTGTCATCAACAGTAACAGCCTCAGTCTGTCATCAACAGTAATTCATATTTTCTGTGTCCCTTCTTTTCTTCATCTTCCCCCTCGTTTCCTCCCTTTTTCTGCTGGCCTAAGCGTAAATCCTGCTCCTGTGACCTTTAGAAAATCACTCAGCTGGAGAAAGCCATTTACTTGGAGAGAAGGAGGGAGGGATAGAGGGAGAGAGTGGGGAAAGATGAAGAGGGAGAGAGAGAGGGAGGGAGCGGGGAGAGGAACAGGCGGAGAGAGAGAGAGGGAGAGACAGGGATGTCTGTACTGAGAGGGAGACGGAGAGAAGTGCATGTGTCATCAAGCTGGCAAATGGGCCAGACACCACCAGGACCATTACTTGAAGAGTGTTTTGAAATGTAAGCACAGATGTCCTTGTCATTAAAGGCTGTGGGGCTGATTTCAACTGGCACAGGGTCTCCAATGAGGCGAACAGACACACAGCTCAGCTAAAACACACAATATGACACCAATCACTCTCTTTTTTTCTCTCCCGGACTCTCTCTCTCACCACCTCTCTCGTTCTCTCTCTCTCTTTTACACTCTCTCTCGCTCTCTCTCCCTCCCCCTTTCTTTTTCTCTCTATGTCTCTTAAAACCTCTGACTCCCCATCCCGCATGAGGGAGCGTAATCATCGCCTGACACTAATTAGCATAACGCAACGGACATAAATATTCCTAGAAAATATTCCTATTCGTGAAAATCACAAGTGAAATATATTGAGACACAGCTTAGCCTTTTGTTAATCACCCTGTCATCTCATATTTTCAAAATATGCTTTACAGCCAAAGCTAGACAAGCATTTCTGTAAGTTTATCGATAGCCTAGCATAGCATTTTGTCCAGCTAGCAGCAGGTAACTTGGTCACGGAAATCAGAAAAGCAATCAAATTAAAATGTTTACCTTTGATGAGCTTCGGATGTTTTCACTCACGAGACTCCCAGTTAGATAGCAAATGTTCCTTTTTTCCAAAAATATTTTTTTTGTAGGCGAAATAGATCCATTTGTTCTTCACGTTTGGCTGAGAAATCACCCGGAAATTGCAGTCACGAAAACTGCGAAAATTATTCCAAATTAGCTCCATAATATCGACAGAAACATGGCAAACGTTGTTTATAATCAATCCTCAAATTCATTTTTCAGTAGGACCGATTGGAGTAATGGCTACCTCTGTATTTTCCGCGATAATCTCTCTGGGAGCATCAGACTTGCGCAATGTAGCCGCTTACGGGTACTTTTCTTAAGAGACAAAGACCAGGTCGCACATGCCCTTAATGCTATAACTGCATTTTCTATTGCATCAGGATTAAAACTGAATGTTTCTAAATGTGAAATCTTATGTTTATTTGACTCTGATGATAAAGAAATTGAAAATATTCCTGTAAAGGACTGTGTTAAATATTTAGGAATACATCTGTCAAAAAACCACTTAGTCAGACAACATTTGAATTTCTCTCCTAAAATTAAGAGAAGTAAAAATATATTTAATAATTGGCTATCTATACTAGATATTTCTATACTTGGGAGAGTACTTCTGTCCAAGGCAGAGGGACTGTCTCGTTTTGTGTACCCCTCATTATCGTTATGTGTAAATCCAGGTACTTGTAAAGAGATCAATAAGACCTTTCTTGACTTCATCTCGAAAAATAAGTCTCACGAACTAAAAAAATATGTCCTTTCTAACCAAAGAGCTGAAGGCGGTCTAGAAGTGTTGGACTTTGTTGACATAAATAACACTTTCAAGATAAACTGGTTGAAAAAATGTTTGTTCGATACTGATTCAATATGGTATTCCATTCCAAATAATGCGTTTAATAAATTGGGAGGTCTTCAATTTTTACTGAAATGTCATTATATTCCTGAAAAATTACCTGCTAAATTGGCTAGGTTTCACCAACAAGCTTTAATGGCCTGGAAAATATGTTTCCTGCACAATTTGTCCCCACATAAAGCTTTTTTTGTGGAATAATTCAGACATAACTGTAAGGATTAAGTCATTGTTCTACCCCAGCTGGCATGAGAGGAATATTGACTTTGTCCTTGATGTTTTCGACAACAAGGGTAATATTCTCACATATGAACAATTTATAACATTGAAAGAGTTTCCAATACCTTTCAGAGAGTTTATTTCTGTGATCAAAGCCGTTCCCAGTGGTCTAACTACACTTATGAAAAGTCATCTTAATTTTGGGAATGATCACAAAGTTTATCCAGAACTCAGATTGGAAGACGTGAGTTTACATGAGAAATCTGGTTGTAATAAATATATAAGACAAATTCTTCATTCACAAAACCAACTTACACCGAGAGGAACGTTTTTCTGGAACATGCTTATTCCTGACATTGTCTGGAAAAATGCATGGTTAAGACCTTAATACTGTATACCAAACAACGTTAAGGAAGTACACTTCAACATTTTACATAAGATATATCCATGTAATTCTATGATGTCCAAATGTGTGGCTATTGATGATATCTGCGTTTTCTGTGAAAAAGGTGAGAATCTGTCTCACTTGTTCTTTGAATGTAAATTTGTGTCCGAATTTTGGGAAAACCTTGCAAAGTACTTATTTACCATTATGAACACTGCCTATAATTTTAACATAAAATATATAATATGTTACTATTGCAATGATAACAAAACCACTGAAATGATTGTTAATTTTTGCATTCTTGTTGCCAAATACTTTATACACAAACAAAAATGCAAAAATTCTATACCAAAATTACCAATTTTTCTGATTGAATTTAATTATCTTATTAAAACACTAACCCGAGTGAATAACAAAAAGAATAACATCTTCATGAATCATTATAATGAGATATTTTCAGAGTGAATATAATTGCACTTAAATCGTTTCTTTTTTGTATTTTATTTATATTTTGTTGTATGTTTGAGCATTGTTAATACCTGTGTTCGGTTTGCTAGACATGTTTGATGTAGCAATGTAAGTTGATTTTTGTATTATGAATAATAAAAAATAATACATTTTTTAAAATAAATTTAAAAAAATAAAAAAAATATGGAGAAAGAGTAATCTGGTTGATAGCCCATTCACTGCTCAATAGGGACGCATAGTAACACAGCGCTTTCAAAACATGAGGCACATCCGGATTGGATTTTTCTCAGGCTTTCGCCTGCAACATCAGTTCTGTTATACTCACAGACAATATTTTTACAGTTTTGGAAACTTTAGAGTGTTTTATATCCTAATCTGACAATTCTATGCTTATTCTAGCATCTTGTCCTGACAAAATATCTCGTATATTACGGGAACGTTTTTTTTTTCACAACAGGTTTTAAGCCAAAGTTGTTTTCCTGTTGTTCTTCATACAGTTTCAGATTCTCAGTAAAAGTGTTTTTTGCTTCATCATAGATGTGTTTTTTTCTCTGTGCTAATGCATTCCCTTTGACAAACACACACACATACACTGACATGTGCTTGCGACACGACCAAATGCACAGGCATTAATTTGTGTGTGTGTGTGTGTGTGTGTGTGTGTGTGTGTGTGTGTGTTATTCACTGCCTCTGCTCCTAGTATATTTCAGTGATAAAACCCTTCACAACAACTAGCAACATGCGCTCTCAAAGGTGCATTTTCTTCTAAAGAATGGTGCAGTGAGTCCTCCTCACTTTAATCCATGACACTGTTGGGGACAGCACTCTTTTCAAAGATATTCCTCTAATTTATTATCATGTCAAAATCAATCTGTCAAATATATTCATTGTTCATATCTCACCAGCCCCTACATAAGACACAACAGTGTTCTTCTACAGTGCATTTGAAAAGTATTCAAACCCTGTCACTTTTTCCACGTTTTCTTACCTTACAGCCTTTCTCTAAAATGTATTACATAAAAAACGTCCTTATCAATCGACAAACAATACCCCATATTGGCTGTAACGTAACAAAAAGTGAAGGGGTCTGAATACTTTCAGTACATATTGTATATCACCTCATAAAAACGGACATCCTCCTACATATTCTGTGTGCTTGGGGTCGTTGTCTTGTTGGAAGGTGAATCTTTGCCCCAGTCGGAGCTCCTGAGCGCTCTAGAGAAGGTTTTCATCAAGGATCTCTCTGTACTTTGCTCCATTCATCTTTCCCTCGATCCTGACTAGTCCCCCAGTACCCCCCACAGCATGATGCTTCCACAACTATGCATCACCGGAGGCATGGTGCCAGGTTTTCCTCCAGACGTGACACTTGGTATTCAGACCAGATAATCTCGTATGTCATGGTCTGAGAATGCTTTAGGTGCGTTTTGGCAAACTCCAAGCGGACTGTCATGTGCCTTTTACTGAGGAGTGGCTTCTGTCTGGCCACTCTACCATAAAGGCCTGATTGGTGGAATACTGCAGAGATGGTTGTCTTTCTGGAAAGAGGAACTATGGAGCTCTGCCGCTAGCGTCCCACCTGGCCAAAAGCCAGTGAAAATGCAGAGCGCCAAAATCAAATAAATTACTATAAAAATCAAACTTTCATGAAATCACACATGTAAGATAGCAAATTAAAACTACACTTGTTTTGAAACAATGCTATTATCTGAGGATAGCACCATAGCAAACAAAGAGAGAAAAGCATATTTCAACCCTACTTCAATCTAGCTTGTCTGTCATAATATAATAGAGACAGTATATCTAGCTGGTCTGTCATAGTATAATAGAGACAGTAGATCTAGCTGGTCTGTCATAATATAATAGAGACAGGAGATCTAGCTGGTCTGTCATAATTTAATAGAGACAGCAGATCTAGCTGGTCTGTCATAATATAATAGAGACAGTAGATCTAGCTGGTCTGTCATAATATAATAGAGACAGTAGATCTAGCTGGTCTGTCATAATATAATAGAGACAGTAGATCTAGCAGGTCTGTCATATTATAATAGAGACCTAGAGACAGTAGATCTAGCTGGTCTGTCATAATATAATAGAGATAGTAGATCTAGCTGGTCTGTCATAATTTAATAGAGACAGCAGATCTAGCTCGTCTGTCATAATATAATAGAGACAGTAGATCTAGCTGGTCTGTCATACTATAATAGAGACAGTAGATCTAGCAGGTCTGTCATATTATAATAGAGACCTAGAGACAGTAGATCTAGCTGTTCTGTCATAATATAATAGAGATAGTAGATCTAGCTGGTCTGTCATAATTTAATAGAGACAGTAGATCTAGCTGGTCTGTCATAATATAATAGAGACAGTAGATCTAGCTGGTATGTCATAATATAACAGAGACAGTAGATCTAGCTGGTCTGTCATAATACAATAGAGACAGCAGATATAGCTGGTCTGTCATAATATAATAGAGATAGTAGATCTAGCTAGTCTGTCATAATACAATAGAGAGTATATCTCATTGGTCTGTCATAATATAATAGAGACAGTAGATCTAGCTGGTCTGTCATAATATAATAGAGACAGTATATCTCACGGGTCTGTCATAATATAATAGAGATAGTAGATCTAGCTGGTCTGTCATAATTTAACAGAGGCAGTATATCTCGCTGGTCTGTCATTATTTAATAGAGACAGTAGATCTAGCTGCTCTGTCATACTATAATAGAGACAGTAGATCTAGCAGGTCTGTCATATTATAATAGAGACAGTAGATCTAGCTGGTCTGTCATAATACAATAGAGACAGCAGATATAGCTGGTCTGTCATAATATAATAGAGATAGTAGATCTAGCTAGTCTGTCATAATATAATAGAGACAGTATATCTCACTGGTCTGTCATAATATAATAGAGACAGTAGATCTAGCTGGTCTGTCATAATATAATAGAGACAGTGTATCTCACGGGTCTGTCATAATATAATAGAGACAGTAGATCTAGCTGGTCTGTCATAATACAATAGAGACAGCAGATATAGCTGGTCTGTCATAATATAATAGAGATAGTAGATCTAGCTAGTCTGTCATAATATAATAGAGACAGTATATCTCACTGGTCTGTCATAATATAATAGAGACAGTATATCTCACGGGTCTGTCATAATTTAATAGAGACAGTAGATCTAGCTGGTCTGTCATAATACAATAGAGACAGGAGATCTAGCTGGTCTCTCATAATTTAACAGAGGCAGTAGATCTAGCTGGTCTGTCATAATATAATAGAGACAGTAGATCTAGCTGTTCTGTCATAATATAATAGAGACAGTAGATCTAGCTGGTCTGTCATAATATAATAGAGACAGTAGATCTAGCTGGTCTGTCATAATATAATAGAGACAGTAGATCTAGCTGGTCTTTCATAATATAATAGAGACAGTATATCTAGCTGGTCTGTCTTAGTATAACAGAGACAGTAGATCTAGCTGGTCTGTCATAATATAATAGAGACAGGAGATCTAGCTGGTCTGTCATAATTTAATAGAGACAGCAGATCTAGCTGGTCTGTCATAATATAATAGAGACAGTAGATCTAGCTGGTCTGTCATAATATAATAGAGACCGTAGATCTAGCAGGTCTGTCATAATATAATAGAGACAGGAGATATAGCTGGTCTGTCATAATATAATAGAGACAGTACATCTAGCTGGTCTTTCATAATTTAATAGAGACAGCAGATCTAGCTGGTCTGTCATAATATTATTGAGACAGGAGATCTAGCTGGTCTCTCATAATTTAACAGAGGCAGTAGATCTAGCTGGTCTGTCATAACATAATAGAAACAGTAGATCTAGCTGTTCTGTCATAATATAATAGAGACAGTAGATCTAGCTGGTCTGTCATAATATAATAGAGACAGTAGATCTAGCTGGTCTTTCATAATATAATAGAGACAGTATATCTAGCTGGTCTGTCATAACATAATAGAAACAGTAGATCTAGCTGTTCTGTCATAATATAATAGAGACAGTAGATCTAGCTGGTCTGTCATAATATAATAGAGACAGTAGATCTAGCTGGTCTGTCATAATATAATAGAGACAGTATATCTAGCTGGTCTATCATAATATAATAGAGGCAGTATATCTAGCTGGTCTGTCATAATATAATAGAGACAGTAGATCTAGCTGGTCTGTCATAATATAATAGAGACAGTAGATCTAGCTGGTCTGTCATAATATAATAGAGACAGTATATCTAGCTGGTCTGTCTTACTATAACAGAGACAGTAGATCTAGCTGGTCTGTCATAATATAATAGAGACAGGAGATCTAGCTGGTCTGTCATAATTTAATAGAGACAGCAGATCTAGCTGGTCTGTCATAATATAATAGAGACAGTAGATCTAGCTGGTCTTTCATAATATAATAGAGACAGTATATCTAGCTGGTCTGTCATAGTATAACAGAGACAGTAGATCTAGCTGGTCTGTCATAATATAATAGAGACAGGAGATCTAGCTGGTCTGTCATAATTTAATAGAGACAGCAGATCTAGCTGGTCTGTCATAATATAATAGAGACAGTATATCTAGCTGGTCTATCATAATATAATAGAGGCAGTATATCTAGCTGGTCTGTCATAATATAATAGAGACAGTAGATCTAGCTGGTCTGTCATAATATAATAGAGACAGTAGATCTAGCTGGTCTGTCATAATATAATAGAGACAGTAGATCTAGCAGGTCTGTCATATTATAATAGAGACCTAGAGACACTAGATCTAGCTGTTCTGTCATAATATAATAGAGATAGTAGATCTAGCTGGTCTGTCATAATTTAATAGAGACAGCAGATCTAGCTCGTCTGTCATAATATAATAGAGACAGTAGATCTAGCTGGTCTGTCATACTATAATAGAGACAGTAGATCTAGCAGGTCTGTCATATTATAATAGAGACCTAGAGACAGTAGATCTAGCTGTTCTGTCATAATATAATAGAGATAGTAGATCTAGCTGGTCTGTCATAATTTAATAGAGACAGTAGATCTAGCTGGTCTGTCATAATATAATAGAGACAGTAGATCTAGCTGGTCTGTCATAATATAACAGAGACAGTAGATCTAGCTGGTCTGTCATAATACAATAGATACAGCAGATATAGCTGGTCTGTCATAATATAATAGAGATAGTAGATCTAGCTAGTCTGTCATAATACAATAGAGACAGTATATCTCACTGGTCTGTCATAATATAATAGAGACAGTAGATCTAGCTGGTCTGTCATAATATAATAGAGACAGTATATCTCACGGGTCTGTCATAATATAATAGAGACAGTAGATCTAGCTGGTCTGTCATAATTTAACAGAGGCAGTATATCTCGCTGGTCTGTCATTATTTAATAGAGACAGTAGATCTAGCTGCTCTGTCATACTATAATAGAGACAGTAGATCTAGCAGGTCTGTCATATTATAATAGAGACAGTAGATCTAGCTGGTCTGTCATAATATAACAGAGACAGTAGATCTAGCTGGTCTGTCATAATACAATAGAGACAGCAGATATAGCTGGTCTGTCATAATATAATAGAGATAGTAGATCTAGCTAGTCTGTCATAATATAATAGAGACAGTATATCTCACTGGTCTGTCATAATATAATAGAGACAGTAGATCTAGCTGGTCTGTCATAATATAATAGAGACAGTGTATCTCACGGGTCTGTCATAATATAATAGAGACAGTAGATCTAGCTGGTCTGTCATAATACAATAGAGACAGCAGATATAGCTGGTCTGTCATAATATAATAGAGATAGTAGATCTAGCTAGTCTGTCATAATATAATAGAGACAGTATATCTCACTGGTCTGTCATAATATAATAGAGACAGTATATCTCACGGGTCTGTCATAATTTAATAGAGACAGTAGATCTAGCTGGTCTGTCATAATACAATAGAGACAGGAGATCTAGCTGGTCTCTCATAATTTAACAGAGGCAGTAGATCTAGCTGGTCTGTCATAATATAATAGAGACAGTAGATCTAGCTGTTCTGTCATAATATAATAGAGACAGTAGATCTAGCTGGTCTGTCATAATATAATAGAGACAGTAGATCTAGCTGGTCTGTCATAATATAATAGAGACAGTAGATCTAGCTGGTCTTTCATAATATAATAGAGACAGTATATCTAGCTGGTCTGTCTTAGTATAACAGAGACAGTAGATCTAGCTGGTCTGTCATAATATAATAGAGACAGGAGATCTAGCTGGTCTGTCATAATTTAATAGAGACAGCAGATATAGCTGGTCTGTCATAATATAATAGAGATAGTAGATCTAGCTAGTCTGTCATAATATAATAGAGACAGTATATCTCACTGGTCTGTCATAATATAATAGAGACAGTAGATCTAGCTGGTCTGTCATAATATAATAGAGACAGTGTATCTCACGGGTCTGTCATAATATAATAGAGACAGTAGATCTAGCTGGTCTGTCATAATACAATAGAGACAGCAGATATAGCTGGTCTGTCATAATATAATAGAGATAGTAGATCTAGCTAGTCTGTCATAATATAATAGAGACAGTATATCTCACTGGTCTGTCATAATATAATAGAGACAGTATATCTCACGGGTCTGTCATAATTTAATAGAGACAGTAGATCTAGCTGGTCTGTCATAATACAATAGAGACAGGAGATCTAGCTGGTCTCTCATAATTTAACAGAGGCAGTAGATCTAGCTGGTCTGTCATAATATAATAGAGACAGTAGATCTAGCTGTTCTGTCATAATATAATAGAGACAGTAGATCTAGCTGGTCTGTCATAATATAATAGAGACAGTAGATCTAGCTGGTCTGTCATAATATAATAGAGACAGTAGATCTAGCTGGTCTTTCATAATATAATAGAGACAGTATATCTAGCTGGTCTGTCTTAGTATAACAGAGACAGTAGATCTAGCTGGTCTGTCATAATATAATAGAGACAGGAGATCTAGCTGGTCTGTCATAATTTAATAGAGACAGCAGATCTAGCTGGTCTGTCATAATATAATAGAGACAGTAGATCTAGCTGGTCTGTCATAATATAATAGAGACCGTAGATCTAGCAGGTCTGTCATAATATAATAGAGACAGGAGATATAGCTGGTCTGTCATAATATAATAGAGACAGTACATCTAGCTGGTCTTTCATAATTTAATAGAGACAGCAGATCTAGCTGGTCTGTCATAATATTATTGAGACAGTAGATCTAGCTGGTCTGTCATAATATAATAGAGACAGGAGATCTAGCTGGTCTCTCATAATTTAACAGAGGCAGTAGATCTAGCTGGTCTGTCATAACATAATAGAAACAGTAGATCTAGCTGTTCTGTCATAATATAATAGAGACAGTAGATCTAGCTGGTCTGTCATAATATAATAGAGACAGTAGATCTAGCTGGTCTTTCATAATATAATAGAGACAGTATATCTAGCTGGTCTGTCATAGTATAACAGAGACAGTAGATCTAGCTGGTCTGTCATAATATAATAGAGACAGGAGATATAGCTGGTCTGTCATAATTTAATAGAGACAGCAGATCTAGCTGGTCTGTCATAATATAATAGAGACAGTATATCTAGCTGGTCTATCATAATATAATAGAGGCAGTATATCTAGCTGGTCTGTCATAATATAATAGAGACAGTAGATCTAGCTGGTCTGTCATAATATAATAGAGACAGTAGATCTAGCTGGTCTGTCATAATATAATAGAGACAGTAGATCTAGCAGGTCTGTCATATTATAATAGAGACCTAGAGACACTAGATCTAGCTGTTCTGTCATAATATAATAGAGATAGTAGATCTAGCTGGTCTGTCAGAATTTAATAGAGGCAGCAGATCTAGCTCGTCTGTCATAATATAATAGAGACAGTAGATCTAGCTGCTCTGTCATACTATAATAGAGACAGTAGATCTAGCAGGTATTTCATATTATAATAGAGACAGTAGATCTAGCTGGTCTGTCATAATATAACAGAGACAGTAGATCTAGCTGGTCTGTCATAATACAATAGAGACAGCAGATATAGCTGGTCTGTCATAATATAATAGAGATAGTAGATCTAGCTAGTCTGTCATAATATAATAGAGACAGTATATCTCACTGGTCTGTCATAATATAATAGAGACAGTAGATCTAGCTGGTCTGTCATAATATAATAGAGACAGTGTATCTCACGGGTCTGTCATAATATAATAGAGACAGTAGATCTAGCTGGTCTGTCATAATACAATAGAGACAGCAGATATAGCTGGTCTGTCATAATATAATAGAGATAGTAGATCTAGCTAGTCTGTCATAATATAATAGAGACAGTATATCTCACTGGTCTGTCATAATATAATAGAGACAGTATATCTCACGGGTCTGTCATAATTTAATAGAGACAGTAGATCTAGCTGGTCTGTCATAATACAATAGAGACAGGAGATCTAGCTGGTCTCTCATAATTTAACAGAGGCAGTAGATCTAGCTGGTCTGTCATAATATAATAGAGACAGTAGATCTAGCTGTTCTGTCATAATATAATAGAGACAGTAGATCTAGCTGGTCTGTCATAATATAACAGAGACAGTAGATCTAGCTGGTCTGTCATAATATAATAGAGACAGTAGATCTAGCTGGTCTTTCATAATATAATAGAGACAGTATATCTAGCTGGTCTGTCTTAGTATAACAGAGACAGTAGATCTAGCTGGTCTGTCATAATATAATAGAGACAGGAGATCTAGCTGGTCTGTCATAATATAATAGAGACAGTAGATCTTGCTGGTCTGTCATAATATAATAGAGACCGTAGATCTAGCAGGTCTGTCATAATATAATAGAGACAGGAGATATAGCTGGTCTGTCATAATATAATAGAGACAGTACATCTAGCTGGTCTTTCATAATTTAATAGAGACAGCAGATCTAGCTGGTCTGTCATAATATTATTGAGACAGTAGATCTAGCTGGTCTGTCATAATATAATAGAGACAGTAGATCTAGCTGTTCTGTCATAATACAATAGAGACAGTAGATCTAGCTGGTCTGTCATAATATAACAGAGACAGTAGATCTAGCTGGTCTGTCATAATTTAATAGAGACAGCAGATCTAGCTGGTCTGTCATAATATAATAGAGAGAGTAGATCTAGCTGGTCTGTCATAATATAATAGAGACCGTAGATCTAGCAGGTCTTTCATAATATAATAGAGACAGGAGATATAGCTGGTCTGTCATAATATAATAGAGACAGTACATCTAGCTGGTCTGTCATAATTTAATAGAGACAGCAGATCTAGCTGGTCTGTCATAATATTATAGAGACAGTAGATCTAGCTGTTCTGTCATAATACAATAGAGACAGTAGATCTAGCTGGTCTGTCATAATATAACAGAGACAGTAGATCTAGCTGGTCTGTCATAATACAATAGAGACAGCAGATATAGCTGATCTGTCATAATATAATAGAGACAGTATATCTCACGGGTCTGTCATAATATAATCGAGACAGGAGATCTAGCTGGTCTGTCATAATTTAACAGAGGCAGTAGATCTAGCTGGTCTGTCATAATATAATAGAGACCTAGAGACAGTAGATCTAGCTGGTCTGTCAAATATAATAGAGACCTAGAGACAGTAGATCTAGCTGGTCTGTCAATTATAATAGAGACCTAGAGACAGTAGATCTAGCTGGTCTGTCATAATTTAACAGAGGCAGTAGATCTAGCTGGTCTGTCATAATATAATAGAGACCTAGAGACAGTAGATCTAGCTGGTCTGTCAAATATAATAGAGACCTAGAGACAGTAGATCTAGCTGGTCTGTCAAATATAATAGCGACCTAGAGACAGTAGATCTAGCTGGTCTGTCATATTATAATAGAGACCTAAAGACAGTAGATCTAGCTGTTCTGTCATAATACAATAGAGACAGTAGATCTAGCTGTTCTGTCAAATATAATAGAGACAGTAGATCTAGCTGGTCTGTCATAATATAATAGAGACCGTAGATCTAGCAGGTCTGTCATAATATAATAGAGACAGGAGATATAGCTGGTCTGTCATAATATAATAGAGACAGTACATCTAGCTGGTCTTTCATAATTTAATAGAGACAGCAGATCTAGCTGGTCTGTCATAATATTATTGAGACAGTAGATCTAGCTGGTCTGTAATAATATAATAGAGACAGTAGATCTAGCTGTTCTGTCATAATACAATAGAGACAGTAGATCTAGCTGGTCTGTCATAATATAACAGAGACAGTAGATCTAGCTGGTCTGTCATAGTATAACAGAGACAGTAGATCTAGCTGGTCTGTCATAATATAATAGAGACAGGAGATCTAGCTGGTCCGTCATAATTTAATAGAGACAGCAGATCTAGCTGGTCTGTCATAATATAATAGAGACCGTAGATCTAGCAGGTCTTTCATAATATAATAGAGACAGGAGATATAGCTGGTCTGTCATAATATAATAGAGACAGTACATCTAGCTGGTCTGTCATAATTTAATAGAGACAGCAGATCTAGCTGGTCTGTCATAATATTATAGAGACAGTAGATCTAGCTGTTCTGTCATAATACAATAGAGACAGTAGATCTAGCTGGTCTGTCATAATATAACAGAGACAGTAGATCTAGCTGGTCTGTCATAATACAATAGAGACAGGAGATATAGCTGATCTGTCATAATATAATAGAGACAGTATATCTCACGGGTCTGTCATAATATAATCGAGACAGGAGATCTAGCTGGTCTGTCATAATTTAACAGAGGCAGTAGATCTAGCTGGTCTGTCATAATATAATAGAGACCTAGAGACAGTAGATCTAGCTGGTCTGTCAAATATAATAGAGACCTAGAGACAGTAGATCTAGCTGGTCTGTCAAATATAATAGAGACCTAGAGACAGGAGATCTAGCTGGTCTGTCATAATTTAACAGAGGCAGTAGATCTAGCTGGTCTGTCATAATATAATAGAGACCTAGAGACAGTAGATCTAGCTGGTCTGTCAAATATAATAGAGACCTAGAGACAGTAGATCTAGCTGGTCTGTCAAATATAATAGAGACCTAGAGACAGTAGATCTAGCTGGTCTGTCATATTATAATAGAGACCTAAAGACAGTAGATCTAGCTGTTCTGTCATAATACAATAGAGACAGTAGATCTAGCTGTTCTGTCAAATATAATAGAGACAGTAGATATTTTTTTTATTTTTATTTTACCTGTATTTAACTAGGCAAGTCAGTTAAGAACAAATTCTTATTTTCAATGACGGCCTGTTCAGGGGCAGAACGACAGATTAGTACCTTGTCAGCTAGGGGGTTTGAACTTGCAACCTTCCGGTTCCTAGTCCAACTCTCTAACCACTAGGCTACCCTGACGCCCCATCTAGCTGGTCTGTCATAATATAATAGAGACAGTAGATCTAGCAGGTCTGTCATAATATAATAGAAACCTAGAGACAGTAGATCTAGCTGTTCTGTCATAATATAATAGAGACAGTAGATCTAGCTGGTCTGTCAAATATAATAGAGACAGTAGATCTAGCTGGTCTGTCATAATATAACAGATACAGCAGATATAGCTGGTCTGTCATAATATAATAGAGATAGTAGATCTAGCTGGTCTGCCATAATATAATAGAGATCTAGAGACAGTAGATCTAGCTGGTCTGTCATAATATAATAGAGACAGTAGATCTATCAGGTCTGTCATAATATAATAAAGAACTAGAGACAGTAGATCTAGCTGTTCTGTCATAATACAATAGAGACAGTAGATCTAGCTGGTCTGTCATAATTTAATAGAGACAGCAGATCTTGCTGGTCTATCATAATATAATAGAGACAGTAGATCTAGCTGGTCTGTCATAATATAATAGAGAAGGTAGATCTAGCTGGTCTGTCATATTATAATAGAGACCTAGAGAGAGTAGATCTAGCTGTTCTGTCATAATACAATAGATACATTAGATCTAGCTGGTCTGTCATAATATAATAGAGACAGTAGATCTAGCTGGTCTGTCATAATATAATAGAGACAGCAGATATAGCTGGTCTGTCATAATATAATATAGGCAGTAGATCTAGGTGGTATGTCATAATATAATAGAGACAGTATATCGAGCTGGTCTGTCATAGTATAATAGAGACAGTAGATCTAGCTGGTCTGTCATAATATGATAGAGACAGTAAATCTATCTGGTCTGTCATAATATAATAGAGACAGTAGATCTAGCTGGTCTCTCATAATATAATAGAGAGAGTAGATCTAGCTGGTCTGTCATAATATAATAGAGACAGCAGATCTAGCTGGTCTGTCATAATTTAATAGAGACAGCAGATCTATCTGGTCTGTCATAATATAATAGAGACAGTAGAACTAGCTGTTCTGTCATAATAGAATAGAGACAGTATATCTCGCTGGTCTGTCATAATATAATAGAGACAGTAGATCTAGCTGGTCTGTCATAATATAATAGAGACAGTAGATCTAGCTGGTCTGTCATAATATAATAGAGACAGTAGATCTAGCTGGTCTGTCATAAGTTAATAGAGACAGCAGATCTATCTGGTCTGTCATAATATAATAGAGACCTAGAGACAGTAGATCTAGCTGTTCTGTCATAATACAATAGAGACAGTAGATCTAGCTGGTCTGTCAAATATAATAGAGACAGTAGATCTAGCTGGTCTGTTATAATATAATAGAGACAGTAAATCTAGCAGGTCTGTCATAATATAACAGAGATAGTAGATCTAGCTGGTCTGCCATAATATAATAGAGACCTAGAGACAGTAGATCTAGCTGGTCTGTCATAATATAATAGAGACAGTAGATCTATCAGGTCTGTCATAATATAATAAAGAACTAGAGACAGTAGATCTAGCTGTTCTGTCATAATACAATAGAGACAGTAGATCTAGCTGGTCTGTCATAATATAGTAGAGACAGTAGATCTAGCTGTTCTGTCATAATACAATAGAGACAGTAGATCTAGCTGGTCTGTCATAATATAACAGAGACAGTAGATCTAGCTGGTCTGTCATAATACAATAGAGACAGCAGATATAGCTGATCTGTCATAATATAATAGAGACAGTATATCTCACGGGTCTGTCATAATATAATAGAGACAGTAGATCTAGCTGTTCTGTCATAATATAATAGAGACAGGAGATCTACCTGGTCTGTCATAATTTAACAGAGGCAGTAGATCTAGCTGGTCTGTCATAATATAATAGAGATAGTAGATTTAGCTAGTCTGTCATAATATAATAGAGATAGTATATCTCACTGGTCTGTCATAATATAATAGAGACAGTAGATCTAGCTGGTCTGTCATAATATAATAGAGACAGTTTATCTCACGGGTCTGTCATAATATAATAGAGACAGTAGATCTTGCTGGTCTGTCATAATTTAACAGAGGCAGTATATCTCGCTGGTCTGTCATAATATAATAGAGACAGTAGATCTAGCTGGTCTATCATAATACAATAGAGACAGGAGATCTAGCTGGTCTCTCATAATTTAACAGAGGCAGTAGTTCTAGCTGGTCTGTCATAACATAATAGAGACAGTAGATCTAGCTGTTCTGTCATAATATAATAGAGACAGTAGATCTAGCTGGTCTGTCATAATATAATAGAGACAGTAGATCTAGCTGGTCTTTCATAATATAATAGAGACAGTATATCTAGCTGGTCTGTCATAGTATAACAGAGACAGTAGATCTAGCTGGTCTGTCATAATATAATAGAGACAGGAGATCTAGCTGGTCTGTCATAATACAATAGAGACAGTAGATCTAGCTGGTCTGTCAAATATAATAGAGACAGTAGATCTAGCTGGTATGTCATAATACAATAGAGACATTAGATCTAGCTGGTCTGTCATAATATAATAGAGACAGTAGATCTAGCTGGTCTCTCATAATACAACAGAGACAGCAGATATAGCTGGTCTGTTAAAATATAATAGAGAAAGTAGATCTAGCTGGTCTGTCATAATATAATAGAGACCTAGAGACAGTAGATCTAGCTGTTCTGTCATAATATAATAGAGATAGTAGATCTAGCTGGTCTGTCATAATTTAATAGAGACAGTAGATCTAGCTGGTCTGTCATACTATAATAGAGAGAGTAGATCTAGCAGGTCTGTCATATTATAATAGAGACCTAGAGACAGTAGATCTAGCTGTTCTGTCATAATATAATAGAGATAGTAGATCTAGCTGGTCTGTCATAATTTAATAGAGACAGTAGATCTAGCTGGTCTGTCATATTATAATAGAGACAGTAGATCTAGCTGGTCTGTCATAATATAACAGAGACAGTAGATCTAGCTTGTCTGTCATAATACAATAGAGACAGCAGATATAGCTGGTCTGTCATAATATAATAGAGACAGTAGATCTAGCTGGTCTGTCATAATATAATAGAGACAGTTTATCTCACGGGTCTGTCATAATATAATAGAGACAGTAGATCTATCTGGTCTGTCATAATTTAACAGAGGCAGTATATCTCGCTAGTCTGTCATAATATAATAGAGACAGTAGATCTAGCTGGTCTGTCATAATACAATAGAGACAGGAGATCTAGCTGGTCTCTCATAATTTAACAGAGGCAGTAGTTCTAGCTGGTCTGTCATAACATAATAGAGACAGTAGATCTAGCTGTTCTGTCATAATATAATAGAGACAGTAGATCTAGCTGGTCTGTCATAATATAATAGAGACAGTAGATCTAGCTGGTCTTTCATAATATAATAGAGACAGTATATCTAGCTGGTCTGTCATAGTATAACAGAGACAGTAGATCTAGCTGGTCTGTCATAATATAATAGAGACAGGAGATCTAGCTGGTCTGTCATAATACAATAGAGACAGTAGATCTAGCTGGTCTGTCAAATATAATAGAGACAGTAGATCTAGCTGGTATGTCATAATATAATAGAGACAGTAGATCTAGCAGGTCTGTCATAATATAATAGCGACCTAGAGACAGTAGATCTAGCTGTTCTGTCATAATATAATAGAGACAGTAGATCTAGCTGGTCTGTCAAATATAATAGAGACAGTAGATCTAGCTGGTCTGTCATAATATAACAGATACAGCAGATATAGCTGGTCTGTCATAATATAATAGAGATAGTAGATCTAGCTGGTCTGCCATAATATAATAGAGACCTAGAGACAGTAGATCTAGCTGGTCTGTCATAATATAATAGAGACAGTAGATCTATCAGGTCTGTCATAATATAATAGAGACAGTAGATCTAGCTGGTCTGTCATAATACAATAGAGACAGGAGATCTAGCTGGTCTTTCATAATTTAACAGAGGCAGTAGTTCTGGCTGGTCTGTCATAACATAATAGAGACAGTAGATCTAGCTGTTCTGTCATAATATAATAGAGACAGTAGATCTAGCTGGTCTGTCATAATATAATAGAGACAGTAGATCTAGCTGGTCTTTCATAATATAATAGAGACAGTATATCTAGCTGGTCTGTCATAGTATAACAGAGACAGTAGATCTAGCTGGTCTGTCATAATATAATAGAGACAGTAGATCTATCAGGTCTGTCATAATATAATAAAGAACTAGAGACAGTAGATCTAGCTGTTCTGTCATAATACAATAGAGACAGTAGATCTAGCTGGTCTGTCATAATTTAATAGAGACAGCAGATCTTGCTGGTCTGTCATAATATAATAGAGACAGTAGATCTAGCTTGTCTGTCATAATATAATATAGAAGGTAGATCTAGCTGGTCTGTCATATTAAAATAGAGACCTAGAGACAGTAGATCTAGCTGTTCTGTCATAATACAATAGAGACATTAGATCTAGCTGTTCTGTCATAATACAATAGAGACATTAGATCTAGCTGGTCTGTCATAATATAATAGAGACAGTAGATCTAACTGGTCTCTCATAATACAACAGAGACAGCAGATATAGCTGGTCTGTTAAAATATAATAGAGAAAGTAGATCTAGCTGGTCTGTCATAATATAATAGAGACCTAGAGACAGTAGATCTAGCTGTTCTGTCATAATATAATAGAGATAGTAGATCTAGCTGGTCTGTCATAATTTAATAGAGACAGTAGATCTAGATGGTCTGTCATACTATAATAGAGAGAGTAGATCTAGCAGGTCTGTCATATTATAATAGAGACCTAGAGACAGTAGATCTAGCTGTTCTGTCATAATATAATAGAGATAGTAGATCTAGCTGGTCTGTCATAATTTAATAGAGACAGTAGATCTAGCTGGTCTGTCATAATATAATAGAGACAGTAGATCTAGCTGGTCTGTCATAATATAACAGAGACAGTAGATCTAGCTGGTCTGTCATAATACAATAGAGACAGCAGATATAGCTGGTCTGTCATAATATAATAGAGATAGTAGATCTAGCTAGTCTGTCATAATATAATAGAGACAGTATATCTCACTGGTCTGTCATAATAGAATAGAGACAGTAGATCTAGCTGGTCTGTCATAATATAATAGAGACAGTTTATCTCACGGGTCTGTCATAATATAATAGAGACAGTAGATCTAGCTGGTCTCTCATAATTTAACAGAGGCAGTATATCTCGCTGGTCTGTCATAATATAATAGAGACAGTAGATCTAGCTGGTCTGTAATAGTACAATAGAGACAGGAGATCTAGCTGGTCTCTCATAATTTAACAGAGGCAGTAGTTCTAGCTGGTCTGTCATAACATAATAGAGACAGTAGATCTAGCTGTTCTGTCATAATATAATAGAGACAGTAGATCTAGCTGGTCTGTCATAATATAATAGAGAGAGTAGATCTAGCTGGTCTTTCATAATATAATAGAGACAGTATATCTAGCTGGTCTGTCATAGTATAACAGAGACAGTAGATCTAGCTGGTCTGTCATAATATAATAGAGACCGTAGATCTAGCTGGTCTGTCGTAATATAATAGAGACAGGAGATATAGCTGGTCTGTCATAATATAATAGAGACAGTACATCTAGCTGGTCTGTCATAATTTAATAGAGACAGCAGATCTAGCTGGTCTGTCATAATATTATAGAGACAGTAGATCTAGCTGTTCTGTCATAATACAATAGAGACAGTAGATCTAGCTGGTCTGTCATAATATAACAGAGACAGTAGATCTAGCTGGTCTGTCATAATACAATAGAGACAGCAGATATAGCTGATCTGTCATAATGTAATAGAGACAGTATATCTCACGGGTCTGTCATAATATAATAGAGACAGTAGATCTAGCTGTTCTGTCATAATATAATAGAGACAGGAGATCTAGCTGGTCTCTCATAATTTAACAGAGGCAGTAGTTCTAGCTGGTCTGTCATAACATAATAGAGACAGTAGATCTAGCTGTTCTGTCATAATATAATAGAGACAGTAGATCTAGCTGGTCTGTCATAATATAATAGAGACAGTAGATCTAGCTGGTCTGTCATAATATAATAGAGACAGGAGATCTAGCTGGTCTGTCATAATTTAATAGAGACAGCAGATCTAGCTGGTCTGTCATAATATAATAGAGACAGTAGATCTAGCTGGTCTGTCATAATATAATAGAGACCGTATATCTAGCAGGTCTGTCGTAATATAATAGAGACAGGAGATATAGCTGGTCTGTCATAATATAATAGAGACAGTACATCTAGCTGGTCTGTCATAATTTAATAGAGACAGCAGATCTAGCTGGTCTGTCATAATATTATAGAGACAGTAGATCTAGCTGTTCTGTCATAATACAATAGAGACAGTAGATCTAGCTGGTCTGTCATAATATAATAGAGACAGTTTATCTCACGGGTCTGTCATAATATAATAGAGACAGTAGATCTAGCTGGTCTCTCATAATTTAACAGAGGCAGTATATCTCGCTGGTCTGTCATAATATAATAGAGACAGTAGATCTAGCTGGTCTGTAATAGTACAATAGAGACAGGAGATCTAGCTGGTCTCTCATAATTTAACAGAGGCAGTAGTTCTAGCTGGTCTGTCATAACATAATAGAGACAGTAGATCTAGCTGTTCTGTCATAATATAATAGAGACAGTAGATCTAGCTGGTCTGTCATAATATAATAGAGAGAGTAGATCTAGCTGGTCTTTCATAATATAATAGAGACAGTATATCTAGCTGGTCTGTCATAGTATAACAGAGACAGTAGATCTAGCTGGTCTGTCATAATATAATAGAGACCGTAGATCTAGCTGGTCTGTCGTAATATAATAGAGACAGGAGATATAGCTGGTCTGTCATAATATAATAGAGACAGTACATCTAGCTGGTCTGTCATAATTTAATAGAGACAGCAGATCTAGCTGGTCTGTCATAATATTATAGAGACAGTAGATCTAGCTGTTCTGTCATAATACAATAGAGACAGTAGATCTAGCTGGTCTGTCATAATATAACAGAGACAGTAGATCTAGCTGGTCTGTCATAATACAATAGAGACAGCAGATATAGCTGATCTGTCATAATGTAATAGAGACAGTATATCTCACGGGTCTGTCATAATATAATAGAGACAGTAGATCTAGCTGTTCTGTCATAATATAATAGAGACAGGAGATCTAGCTGGTCTCTCATAATTTAACAGAGGCAGTAGTTCTAGCTGGTCTGTCATAACATAATAGAGACAGTAGATCTAGCTGTTCTGTCATAATATAATAGAGACAGTAGATCTAGCTGGTCTGTCATAATATAATAGAGACAGTAGATCTAGCTGGTCTGTCATAATATAATAGAGACAGGAGATCTAGCTGGTCTGTCATAATTTAATAGAGACAGCAGATCTAGCTGGTCTGTCATAATATAATAGAGACAGTAGATCTAGCTGGTCTGTCATAATATAATAGAGACCGTATATCTAGCAGGTCTGTCGTAATATAATAGAGACAGGAGATATAGCTGGTCTGTCATAATATAATAGAGACAGTACATCTAGCTGGTCTGTCATAATTTAATAGAGACAGCAGATCTAGCTGGTCTGTCATAATATTATAGAGACAGTAGATCTAGCTGTTCTGTCATAATACAATAGAGACAGTAGATCTAGCTGGTCTGTCATAATATAACAGAGACAGTAGATCTAGCTGGTCTGTCATAATACAATAGAGACAGCAGATATAGCTGATCTGTCATAATGTAATAGAGACAGTATATCTCACGGGTCTGTCATAATATAATAGAGACAGTAGATCTAGCTGTTCTGTCATAATATAATAGAGACAGGAGATCTAGCTGGTCTCTCATAATTTAACAGAGGCAGTAGTTCTAGCTGGTCTGTCATAACATAATAGAGACAGTAGATCTAGCTGTTCTGTCATAATATAATAGAGACAGTAGATCTAGCTGGTCTGTCATAATATAATAGAGACAGTAGATCTAGCTGGTCTTTCATAATATAATAGAGACAGTATATCTAGCTGGTCTGTCATAGTATAACAGAGACAGTAGATCTAGCTGGTCTGTCATAATATAATAGAGACAGGAGATCTAGCTGGTCTGTCATAATTTAATAGAGACAGCAGATCTAGCTGGTCTGTCATAATATAATAGAGACAGTAGATCTAGCTGGTCTGTCATAATATAATAGAGACCGTAGATCTACCAGGTCTGTCGTAATATAATAGAGACAGGAGATATAGCTGGTCTGTCATAATATAATAGAGACAGTACATCTAGCTGGTCTGTCATAATTTAATAGAGACAGCAGATCTAGCTGGTCTGTCATAATATTATAGAGACAGTAGATCTAGCTGTTCTGTCATAATACAATAGAGACATTAGATCTAGCTGGTCTGTCATAATATAATAGAGACAGTAGATCTAACTGGTCTCTCATAATACAACAGAGACAGCAGATATAGCTGGTCTGTTAAAATATAATAGAGAAAGTAGATCTAGCTGGTCTGTCATAATATAATAGAGACCTAGAGACAGTAGATCTAGCTGTTCTGTCATAATATAATAGAGATAGTAGATCTAGCTGGTCTGTCATAATTTAATAGAGACAGTAGATCTAGATGGTCTGTCATACTATAATAGAGAGAGTAGATCTAGCAGGTCTGTCATATTATAATAGAGACCTAGAGACAGTAGATCTAGCTGTTCTGTCATAATATAATAGAGATAGTAGATCTAGCTGGTCTGTCATAATTTAATAGAGACAGTAGATCTAGCTGGTCTGTCATAATATAATAGAGACAGTAGATCTAGCTGGTCTGTCATAATATAACAGAGACAGTAGATCTAGCTGGTCTGTCATAATACAATAGAGACAGCAGATATAGCTGGTCTGTCATAATATAATAGAGATAGTAGATCTAGCTAGTCTGTCATAATATAATAGAGACAGTATATCTCACTGGTCTGTCATAATAGAATAGAGACAGTAGATCTAGCTGGTCTGTCATAATATAATAGAGACAGTTTATCTCACGGGTCTGTCATAATATAATAGAGACAGTAGATCTAGCTGGTCTCTCATAATTTAACAGAGGCAGTATATCTCGCTGGTCTGTCATAATATAATAGAGACAGTAGATCTAGCTGGTCTGTAATAGTACAATAGAGACAGGAGATCTAGCTGGTCTCTCATAATTTAACAGAGGCAGTAGTTCTAGCTGGTCTGTCATAACATAATAGAGACAGTAGATCTAGCTGTTCTGTCATAATATAATAGAGACAGTAGATCTAGCTGGTCTGTCATAATATAATAGAGAGAGTAGATCTAGCTGGTCTTTCATAATATAATAGAGACAGTATATCTAGCTGGTCTGTCATAGTATAACAGAGACAGTAGATCTAGCTGGTCTGTCATAATATAATAGAGACCGTAGATCTAGCTGGTCTGTCGTAATATAATAGAGACAGGAGATATAGCTGGTCTGTCATAATATAATAGAGACAGTACATCTAGCTGGTCTGTCATAATTTAATAGAGACAGCAGATCTAGCTGGTCTGTCATAATATTATAGAGACAGTAGATCTAGCTGTTCTGTCATAATACAATAGAGACAGTAGATCTAGCTGGTCTGTCATAATATAACAGAGACAGTAGATCTAGCTGGTCTGTCATAATACAATAGAGACAGCAGATATAGCTGATCTGTCATAATGTAATAGAGACAGTATATCTCACGGGTCTGTCATAATATAATAGAGACAGTAGATCTAGCTGTTCTGTCATAATATAATAGAGACAGGAGATCTAGCTGGTCTCTCATAATTTAACAGAGGCAGTAGTTCTAGCTGGTCTGTCATAACATAATAGAGACAGTAGATCTAGCTGTTCTGTCATAATATAATAGAGACAGTAGATCTAGCTGGTCTGTCATAATATAATAGAGACAGTAGATCTAGCTGGTCTGTCATAATATAATAGAGACAGGAGATCTAGCTGGTCTGTCATAATTTAATAGAGACAGCAGATCTAGCTGGTCTGTCATAATATAATAGAGACAGTAGATCTAGCTGGTCTGTCATAATATAATAGAGACCGTATATCTAGCAGGTCTGTCGTAATATAATAGAGACAGGAGATATAGCTGGTCTGTCATAATATAATAGAGACAGTACATCTAGCTGGTCTGTCATAATTTAATAGAGACAGCAGATCTAGCTGGTCTGTCATAATATTATAGAGACAGTAGATCTAGCTGTTCTGTCATAATACAATAGAGACAGTAGATCTAGCTGGTCTGTCATAATATAATAGAGACAGTTTATCTCACGGGTCTGTCATAATATAATAGAGACAGTAGATCTAGCTGGTCTCTCATAATTTAACAGAGGCAGTATATCTCGCTGGTCTGTCATAATATAATAGAGACAGTAGATCTAGCTGGTCTGTAATAGTACAATAGAGACAGGAGATCTAGCTGGTCTCTCATAATTTAACAGAGGCAGTAGTTCTAGCTGGTCTGTCATAACATAATAGAGACAGTAGATCTAGCTGTTCTGTCATAATATAATAGAGACAGTAGATCTAGCTGGTCTGTCATAATATAATAGAGAGAGTAGATCTAGCTGGTCTTTCATAATATAATAGAGACAGTATATCTAGCTGGTCTGTCATAGTATAACAGAGACAGTAGATCTAGCTGGTCTGTCATAATATAATAGAGACCGTAGATCTAGCTGGTCTGTCGTAATATAATAGAGACAGGAGATATAGCTGGTCTGTCATAATATAATAGAGACAGTACATCTAGCTGGTCTGTCATAATTTAATAGAGACAGCAGATCTAGCTGGTCTGTCATAATATTATAGAGACAGTAGATCTAGCTGTTCTGTCATAATACAATAGAGACAGTAGATCTAGCTGGTCTGTCATAATATAACAGAGACAGTAGATCTAGCTGGTCTGTCATAATACAATAGAGACAGCAGATATAGCTGATCTGTCATAATGTAATAGAGACAGTATATCTCACGGGTCTGTCATAATATAATAGAGACAGTAGATCTAGCTGTTCTGTCATAATATAATAGAGACAGGAGATCTAGCTGGTCTCTCATAATTTAACAGAGGCAGTAGTTCTAGCTGGTCTGTCATAACATAATAGAGACAGTAGATCTAGCTGTTCTGTCATAATATAATAGAGACAGTAGATCTAGCTGGTCTGTCATAATATAATAGAGACAGTAGATCTAGCTGGTCTGTCATAATATAATAGAGACAGGAGATCTAGCTGGTCTGTCATAATTTAATAGAGACAGCAGATCTAGCTGGTCTGTCATAATATAATAGAGACAGTAGATCTAGCTGGTCTGTCATAATATAATAGAGACCGTATATCTAGCAGGTCTGTCGTAATATAATAGAGACAGGAGATATAGCTGGTCTGTCATAATATAATAGAGACAGTACATCTAGCTGGTCTGTCATAATTTAATAGAGACAGCAGATCTAGCTGGTCTGTCATAATATTATAGAGACAGTAGATCTAGCTGTTCTGTCATAATACAATAGAGACAGTAGATCTAGCTGGTCTGTCATAATATAACAGAGACAGTAGATCTAGCTGGTCTGTCATAATACAATAGAGACAGCAGATATAGCTGATCTGTCATAATGTAATAGAGACAGTATATCTCACGGGTCTGTCATAATATAATAGAGACAGTAGATCTAGCTGTTCTGTCATAATATAATAGAGACAGGAGATCTAGCTGGTCTCTCATAATTTAACAGAGGCAGTAGTTCTAGCTGGTCTGTCATAACATAATAGAGACAGTAGATCTAGCTGTTCTGTCATAATATAATAGAGACAGTAGATCTAGCTGGTCTGTCATAATATAATAGAGACAGTAGATCTAGCTGGTCTTTCATAATATAATAGAGACAGTATATCTAGCTGGTCTGTCATAGTATAACAGAGACAGTAGATCTAGCTGGTCTGTCATAATATAATAGAGACAGGAGATCTAGCTGGTCTGTCATAATTTAATAGAGACAGCAGATCTAGCTGGTCTGTCATAATATAATAGAGACAGTAGATCTAGCTGGTCTGTCATAATATAATAGAGACCGTAGATCTACCAGGTCTGTCGTAATATAATAGAGACAGGAGATATAGCTGGTCTGTCATAATATAATAGAGACAGTACATCTAGCTGGTCTGTCATAATTTAATAGAGACAGCAGATCTAGCTGGTCTGTCATAATATTATAGAGACAGTAGATCTAGCTGTTCTGTCATAATACAATAGAGACAGTAGATCTAGCTGGTCTGTCATAATATAACAGAGACAGTAGATCTAGCTGGTCTGTCATAATACAATAGAGACAGCAGATATAGCTGATCTGTCATAATGTAATAGAGACAGTATATCTCACGGGTCTGTCATATCTCACGGGTCTGTCATAATATAATAGAGACAGTAGATCTAGCTGTTCTGTCATAATATAATAGAGACAGGAGATCTAGCTGGTCTTTCATAATTTAACAGAGACCTAGAGACAGTAGATCTAGCTGTTCTGTCATAATACAATAGAGACAGTAGATCTAGCTGTTCTGTCATAATATAATAGAGACAGGAGATCTAGCTGGTCTGTCATAATATAATAGAGACCTAGAGACAGTAGATCTAGCTGTTCTGTCATAATACAATAGAGACAGTAGATCTAGCTGGTCTGTCAAATATAATAGAGACAGTAGATCTTTTAATTTTTAAACATTTTTTTTAAAACTTTTATTTAACCAGGCAAGTCAGTTAAGAACAAATTCTTATTTTCAATGACGGCCTAGGAACAGTGGGTTAACTGCCTGTTCAGTGGCAGAACGACACCTCGTCACCTCGGGGGATTGAACTTGCAACCTTCCAGTTCCTGGTCCAAGTCTCTAACCACTAGGCTACCCTGCCGCCCCATCTAGCTGGTCTGTCATAATATAATAGAGACAGTAGATCTAGCAGGTCTGTCATAATATAATAGAGACAGTAGATCTAGCAGGTCTGTCATAATATAATAGAGACAGTAGATCTAGCAAGTCTGTCAAATATAATAGAGACAGTAGATCTAGCTGGTCTGTCATGATATAACAGATACAGCAGATATAGCTGGTCTGTCATAATATAATAGAGATAGTAGATCTAGCTGGTCTGCCATAATATAATAGAGACCTAGAGACAGTAGATCTAGCTTGTCTGTCATAATATAATAGAGACAGTAGATCTATCAGGTCTGTCATAATATAATAAAGAACTAGAGACAGTAGATCTAGCTGTTCTGTCATAATACAATAGAGACAGTAGATCTAGCAAGTCTGTCATAATTTAATAGAGACAGCAGATCTTGCTGGTCTGTCATAATATAATAGAGACAGTAGATCTAGCTGGTCTGTCATAATATAATAGAGAAGGTAGATCTAGCTGGTCTGTCATATTATAATAGAGACCTAGAGACAGTAGATCTAGCTGTTCTGTCATAATACAATAGAGACATTAGATCTAGCTGGTCTGTCATAATATAATAGAGAACTAGAGACAGTAGATCTAGCTGTTCTGTCATAATATAATAGAGACAGTAGATCTAGCTGGTCTGTCAAATATAATAGAGACAGTAGATCTAGCTGGTCTGTCATAATATAACAGATACAGCAGATGTAGCTGGTCTGTCATAATATAATAGAGATAGTAGATCTAGCTGGTCTGTCATATTATAATAGAGACCTAGAGACAGTTGATCTAGCTGTTCTGTCATAATACAATAGAGACATTAGATCTAGCTGGTCTGTCATAATATAATAGAGATAGTAGATCTAGCTTGTCTGTCATAATATAATAGAGACAGCCGATCTAGCTGGTCTGTCATAATAGAATAGAGACAGAATATCTAGCTGTTCTGTCATAATATAATAGAGACAGTAGATCTAGCTGGTCTGTCATAATATAATAGAGACAGTAGATCTAGCTGGTCTTTCATAATATAATAGAGACAGTATATCTAGCTGGTCTGTCATAGTATAACAGAGACAGTAGATCTAGCTGTTCTGTCATAATAGAATAGAGACAGTATATCTCGCTGGTCTGTCATAATATAATAGAGACAGTAGATCTAGCTGTTCTGTCATAATAGAATAGAGACAGAATATCTCGCTGTTCTGTCATAATATAATAGAGACAGTAGATCTAGCTGGTCTGTCATAATTTAATAGAGACAGCAGATCTTGCTGGTCTGTCATAATATAATAGAGAGAGTAGATCTAGCTGGTCTGTCATAATATAATAGAGAAGGTAGATCTAGCTGGTCAGTCATATTATAATATTGACCTAGAGACAGTAGATCTAGCTGTTCTGTCATAATACAATAGAGACATTAGATCTAGCTGGTCTGTCATAATATAATAGAGATAGTAGATCTAGCTGGTCTGTCATAATATAATAGAGACAGCCGATCTAGCTGGTCTGTCATAATATAATAGAAACAGTAGATCTAGCTGTTCTGTCATAATATAATAGAGACAGTATATCGAGCTGGTCTGTCATAGTATAATAGAGACAGTAGATCTAGCTGGTCTGTCATAATATAATAGAGTCAGTAAATCTAGCTGGTCTGTCATAATATAATAGAGACAGTAGATCTAGCTGGTCTGTCATAATATAATAGAGACAGTAAATTTAGCTGGTCTGTCATAATTTAATAGAGACATCAGACCTAGCTGGTCTGTCATAATATAATAGAGACAGCAGATCTAGCTGGTCTGTCATAATATAATAGAGACAGTAGATCTAGCTGTTCTGTCATAATAGAACAGAGACAGTATATCTCGCTGGTCTGTCATAATATAATAGAGACAGCAGATCTAGCTGGTCTGTCATAATATAATAGAGACAGTAGATCTAGCTGGTCTGTCATAATATAATAGAGATAGTAGATCTAGCTGGTCTGTCATAATATAATAGAGACAGCCGATCTAGCTGGTCTGTCATAATATAATAGAAACAGTAGATCTAGCTGTTCTGTCATAATATAATAGAGACAGTATATCGAGCTGGTCTGTCATAGTATAATAGAGACAGTAGATCTAGCTGGTCTGTCATAATATAATAGAGTCAGTAAATCTAGCTGGTCTGTCATAATATAATAGAAACAGTAGATCTAGCTGTTCTGTCATAATATAATAGAGACAGTATATCGAGCTGGTCTGTCATAGTATAATAGAGACAGTAGATCTAGCTGGTCTGTCATAATATAATAGAGACAGTAAATTTAGCTGGTCTGTCATAATTTAATAGAGACATCAGACCTAGCTGGTCTGTCATAATATAATAGAGACAGCAGATCTAGCTGGTCTGTCATAATATAATAGAGACAGTAGATCTAGCTGTTCTGTCATAATAGAACAGAGACAGTATATCTCGCTGGTCTGTCATAATATAATAGAGACAGCAGATCTAGCTGGTCTGTCATAATATAATAGAGACAGTAGATCTAGCTGTTCTGTCATAATAGAATAGAGACAGTATATCTCGCTGGTCTGTCATAATATAATAGAGACAGCAGATCTAGCTGGTCTGTCAAAATATAATAGAGACAGTAGATCTAGCTGTTCTGTCATAATATAATAGAGACAGGAGATCTCGCTGGTCTGTCATAATATAACAGAGACAGTAGATCTAGCTGGTCTGTCATAATATAATAGAGACAGTATATCTCACGGGTCTGTCATAATATAATAGAGACAGTAGATCTAGCTGTTCTGTCATAATATAATAGAGACAGTATATCTCACGGGTCTGTCATAATATAATAGAGACAGTAGATCTAGCTGTTCTGTCATAATATAATAGAGACAGGAGATCTAGCTGGTCTGTCATAATTTAATAGAGACAGCAGATCTAGCTGGTCTGTCATAATATAATAGAGACAGTAGATCTAGCTGGTCTGTCATAATATAATAGAGACCGTAGATCTAGCAGGTCTGTCGTAATATAATAGAGACAGGAGATATAGCTGGTCTGTCATAATATAATAGAGACAGTACATCTAGCTGGTCTGTCATAATTTAATAGAGACAGCAGATCTAGCTGGTCTGTCATAATATTATAGAGACAGTAGATCTAGCTGTTCTGTCATAATACAATAGAGACAGTGGATCTAGCTGGTCTGTCATAATATAACAGAGACAGTAGATCTAGCTGGTCTGTCATAATACAATAGACACAGCAGATATAGCTGATCTGTCATAATGTAATAGAGACAGTATATCTCACGGGTCTGTCATAATATAATAGAGACAGTAGATCTAGCTGTTCTGTCATAATATAATAGAGACAGGAGATCTAGCTGGTCTGTCATAATTTAACAGAGACCTAGAGACAGTAGATCTAGCTGTTCTGTCATAATACAATAGAGACAGTAGATCTAGCTGTTCTGTCATAATATAATAGAGACAGGAGATCTAGCTGGTCTGTCATAATATAATAGAGACCTAGAGACAGTAGATCTAGCTGTTCTGTCATAATACAATAGAGACAGTAGATCTAGCAAGTCTGTCATAATTTAATAGAGACAGCAGATCTTGCTGGTCTGTCATAATATAATAGAGACAGTAGATCTAGCTGGTCTGTCATAATATAATAGAGAAGGTAGATCTAGCTGGTCTGTCATAATATAATAGAGACCTAGAGACAGTAGATCTAGCTGTTCTGTCATAATACAATAGAGACATTAGATCTAGCTGGTCTGTCAAATATAATAGAGACAGGAGATCTAGCTGGTCTGTCATAAAATAACAGATACAACAGATGTAGCTGGTCTGTCATAATATAATAGAGATAGTAGATCTAGCTGGTCTGTCATATTATAATAGAGACCTAGAGACAGTAGTTCTAGCTGTTCTGTCATAATACAATAGAGACATTAGATCTAGCTGGTCTGTCATAATATAATAGAGATAGTAGATCTAGCTGGTCTGTCATAATTTAATAGAGACAGCAGATCTAGCTGGTCTGTCATAATATAATAGAGACAGTAGATCTAGCTGGTCTGTCATAATATAATAGAGACCGTATATCTAGCAGGTCTGTCGTAATATAATAGAGACAGGAGATATAGCTGGTCTGTCATAATATAATAGAGACAGTACATCTAGCTGGTCTGTCATAATTTAATAGAGACAGCAGATCTAGCTGGTCTGTCATAATATTATAGAGACAGTAGATCTAGCTGTTCTGTCATAATACAATAGAGACAGTAGATCTAGCTGGTCTGTCATAATATAACAGAGACAGTAGATCTAGCTGGTCTGTCATAATACAATAGAGACAGCAGATATAGCTGATCTGTCATAATGTAATAGAGACAGTATATCTCACGGGTCTGTCATAATATAATAGAGACAGTAGATCTAGCTGTTCTGTCATAATATAATAGAGACAGGAGATCTAGCTGGTCTCTCATAATTTAACAGAGGCAGTAGTTCTAGCTGGTCTGTCATAACATAATAGAGACAGTAGATCTAGCTGTTCTGTCATAATATAATAGAGACAGTAGATCTAGCTGGTCTGTCATAATATAATAGAGACAGTAGATCTAGCTGGTCTTTCATAATATAATAGAGACAGTATATCTAGCTGGTCTGTCATAGTATAACAGAGACAGTAGATCTAGCTGGTCTGTCATAATATAATAGAGACAGGAGATCTAGCTGGTCTGTCATAATTTAATAGAGACAGCAGATCTAGCTGGTCTGTCATAATATAATAGAGACAGTAGATCTAGCTGGTCTGTCATAATATAATAGAGACCGTAGATCTACCAGGTCTGTCGTAATATAATAGAGACAGGAGATATAGCTGGTCTGTCATAATATAATAGAGACAGTACATCTAGCTGGTCTGTCATAATTTAATAGAGACAGCAGATCTAGCTGGTCTGTCATAATATTATAGAGACAGTAGATCTAGCTGTTCTGTCATAATACAATAGAGACAGTAGATCTAGCTGGTCTGTCATAATATAACAGAGACAGTAGATCTAGCTGGTCTGTCATAATACAATAGAGACAGCAGATATAGCTGATCTGTCATAATGTAATAGAGACAGTATATCTCACGGGTCTGTCATATCTCACGGGTCTGTCATAATATAATAGAGACAGTAGATCTAGCTGTTCTGTCATAATATAATAGAGACAGGAGATCTAGCTGGTCTTTCATAATTTAACAGAGACCTAGAGACAGTAGATCTAGCTGTTCTGTCATAATACAATAGAGACAGTAGATCTAGCTGTTCTGTCATAATATAATAGAGACAGGAGATCTAGCTGGTCTGTCATAATATAATAGAGACCTAGAGACAGTAGATCTAGCTGTTCTGTCATAATACAATAGAGACAGTAGATCTAGCTGGTCTGTCAAATATAATAGAGACAGTAGATCTTTTAATTTTTAAACATTTTTTTTAAAACTTTTATTTAACCAGGCAAGTCAGTTAAGAACAAATTCTTATTTTCAATGACGGCCTAGGAACAGTGGGTTAACTGCCTGTTCAGTGGCAGAACGACACCTCGTCACCTCGGGGGTTTGAACTTGCAACCTTCCAGTTCCTGGTCCAAGTCTCTAACCACTAGGCTACCCTGCCGCCCCATCTAGCTGGTCTGTCATAATATAATAGAGACAGTAGATCTAGCAGGTCTGTCATAATATAATAGAGATAGTAGATCTAGCAGGTCTGTCATAATATAATAGAGACAGTAGATCTAGCAAGTCTGTCAAATATAATAGAGACAGTAGATCTAGCTGGTCTGTCATGATATAACAGATACAGCAGATATAGCTGGTCTGTCATAATATAATAGAGATAGTAGATCTAGCTGGTCTGCCATAATATAATAGAGACCTAGAGACAGTAGATCTAGCTTGTCTGTCATAATATAATAGAGACAGTAGATCTATCAGGTCTGTCATAATATAATAAAGAACTAGAGACAGTAGATCTAGCTGTTCTGTCATAATACAATAGAGACAGTAGATCTAGCAAGTCTGTCATAATTTAATAGAGACAGCAGATCTTGCTGGTCTGTCATAATATAATAGAGACAGTAGATCTAGCTGGTCTGTCATAATATAATAGAGAAGGTAGATCTAGCTGGTCTGTCATATTATAATAGAGACCTAGAGACAGTAGATCTAGCTGTTCTGTCATAATACAATAGAGACATTAGATCTAGCTGGTCTGTCATAATATAATAGAGAACTAGAGACAGTAGATCTAGCTGTTCTGTCATAATATAATAGAGACAGTAGATCTAGCTGGTCTGTCAAATATAATAGAGACAGTAGATCTAGCTGGTCTGTCATAATATAACAGATACAGCAGATGTAGCTGGTCTGTCATAATATAATAGAGATAGTAGATCTAGCTGGTCTGTCATATTATAATAGAGACCTAGAGACAGTAGATCTAGCTGTTCTGTCATAATACAATAGAGACATTAGATCTAGCTGGTCTGTCATAATATAATAGAGATAGTAGATCTAGCTTGTCTGTCATAATATAATAGAGACAGCCGATCTAGCTGGTCTGTCATAATAGAATAGAGACAGAATATCTAGCTGTTCTGTCATAATATAATAGAGACAGTAGATCTAGCTGGTCTGTCATAATATAATAGAGACAGTAGATCTAGCTGGTCTTTCATAATATAATAGAGACAGTATATCTAGCTGGTCTGTCATAGTATAACAGAGACAGTAGATCTAGCTGTTCTGTCATAATAGAATAGAGACAGTATATCTCGCTGGTCTGTCATAATATAATAGAGACAGTAGATCTAGCTGTTCTGTCATAATAGAATAGAGACAGAATATCTCGCTGTTCTGTCATAATATAATAGAGACAGTAGATCTAGCTGGTCTGTCATAATTTAATAGAGACAGCAGATCTTGCTGGTCTGTCATAATATAATAGAGAGAGTAGATCTAGCTGGTCTGTCATAATATAATAGAGAAGGTAGATCTAGCTGGTCAGTCATATTATAATATTGACCTAGAGACAGTAGATCTAGCTGTTCTGTCATAATACAATAGAGACATTAGATCTAGCTGGTCTGTCATAATATAATAGAGATAGTAGATCTAGCTGGTCTGTCATAATATAATAGAGACAGCCGATCTAGCTGGTCTGTCATAATATAATAGAAACAGTAGATCTAGCTGTTCTGTCATAATATAATAGAGACAGTATATCGAGCTGGTCTGTCATAGTATAATAGAGACAGTAGATCTAGCTGGTCTGTCATAATATAATAGAGTCAGTAAATCTAGCTGGTCTGTCATAATATAATAGAGACAGTAGATCTAGCTGGTCTGTCATAATATAATAGAGACAGTAAATTTAGCTGGTCTGTCATAATTTAATAGAGACATCAGACCTAGCTGGTCTGTCATAATATAATAGAGACAGCAGATCTAGCTGGTCTGTCATAATATAATAGAGACAGTAGATCTAGCTGTTCTGTCATAATAGAACAGAGACAGTATATCTCGCTGGTCTGTCATAATATAATAGAGACAGCAGATCTAGCTGGTCTGTCATAATATAATAGAGACAGTAGATCTAGCTGGTCTGTCATAATATAATAGAGATAGTAGATCTAGCTGGTCTGTCATAATATAATAGAGACAGCCGATCTAGCTGGTCTGTCATAATATAATAGAAACAGTAGATCTAGCTGTTCTGTCATAATATAATAGAGACAGTATATCGAGCTGGTCTGTCATAGTATAATAGAGACAGTAGATCTAGCTGGTCTGTCATAATATAATAGAGTCAGTAAATCTAGCTGGTCTGTCATAATATAATAGAGACAGTAGATCTAGCTGGTCTGTCATAATATAATAGAGACAGTAAATTTAGCTGGTCTGTCATAATTTAATAGAGACATCAGACCTAGCTGGTCTGTCATAATATAATAGAGACAGCAGATCTAGCTGGTCTGTCATAATATAATAGAGACAGTAGATCTAGCTGTTCTGTCATAATAGAACAGAGACAGTATATCTCGCTGGTCTGTCATAATATAATAGAGACAGCAGATCTAGCTGGTCTGTCATAATATAATAGAGACAGTAGATCTAGCTGTTCTGTCATAATAGAATAGAGACAGTATATCTCGCTGGTCTGTCATAATATAATAGAGACAGCAGATCTAGCTGGTCTGTCAAAATATAATAGAGACAGTAGATCTAGCTGTTCTGTCATAATATAATAGAGACAGGAGATCTCGCTGGTCTGTCATAATATAACAGAGACAGTAGATCTAGCTGGTCTGTCATAATATAATAGAGACAGTATATCTCACGGGTCTGTCATAATATAATAGAGACAGTAGATCTAGCTGTTCTGTCATAATATAATAGAGACAGTATATCTCACGGGTCTGTCATAATATAATAGAGACAGTAGATCTAGCTGTTCTGTCATAATATAATAGAGACAGGAGATCTAGCTGGTCTGTCATAATTTAATAGAGACAGCAGATCTAGCTGGTCTGTCATAATATAATAGAGACAGTAGATCTAGCTGGTCTGTCATAATATAATAGAGACCGTAGATCTAGCAGGTCTGTCGTAATATAATAGAGACAGGAGATATAGCTGGTCTGTCATAATATAATAGAGACAGTACATCTAGCTGGTCTGTCATAATTTAATAGAGACAGCAGATCTAGCTGGTCTGTCATAATATTATAGAGACAGTAGATCTAGCTGTTCTGTCATAATACAATAGAGACAGTGGATCTAGCTGGTCTGTCATAATATAACAGAGACAGTAGATCTAGCTGGTCTGTCATAATACAATAGACACAGCAGATATAGCTGATCTGTCATAATGTAATAGAGACAGTATATCTCACGGGTCTGTCATAATATAATAGAGACAGTAGATCTAGCTGTTCTGTCATAATATAATAGAGACAGGAGATCTAGCTGGTCTGTCATAATTTAACAGAGACCTAGAGACAGTAGATCTAGCTGTTCTGTCATAATACAATAGAGACAGTAGATCTAGCTGTTCTGTCATAATATAATAGAGACAGGAGATCTAGCTGGTCTGTCATAATATAATAGAGACCTAGAGACAGTAGATCTAGCTGTTCTGTCATAATACAATAGAGACAGTAGATCTAGCAAGTCTGTCATAATTTAATAGAGACAGCAGATCTTGCTGGTCTGTCATAATATAATAGAGACAGTAGATCTAGCTGGTCTGTCATAATATAATAGAGAAGGTAGATCTAGCTGGTCTGTCATAATATAATAGAGACCTAGAGACAGTAGATCTAGCTGTTCTGTCATAATACAATAGAGACATTAGATCTAGCTGGTCTGTCAAATATAATAGAGACAGGAGATCTAGCTGGTCTGTCATAAAATAACAGATACAACAGATGTAGCTGGTCTGTCATAATATAATAGAGATAGTAGATCTAGCTGGTCTGTCATATTATAATAGAGACCTAGAGACAGTAGTTCTAGCTGTTCTGTCATAATACAATAGAGACATTAGATCTAGCTGGTCTGTCATAATATAATAGAGATAGTAGATCTAGCTGGTCTGTCATAATATAATAGAGACAGCCGATCTAGCTGGTCTGTCATAATAGAATAGAGACAGAATATCTAGCTGTTCTGTCATAATATAATAGAGACAGTAGATCTAGCTGGTCTGTCATAATAGAATAGAGACAGGATATCTCGCTGGTCTGTCATAATATAATAGAGACAGTAGATCTAGCTGTTCTGTCATAATAGAATAGAGACAAAATATCTCGCTGTTCTGTCATAATATAATAGAGACAGTAGATCTAGCTGGTCTGTCATAATTTAATAGAGACAGCAGATCTTGCTGGTCTGTCATAATATAATAGAGAGAGTAGATCTAGCTGGTCTGTCATAATATAATAGAGAAGGTAGATCTAGCTGGTCTGTCATATTATAATATTGACCTAGAGACAGTAGATCTAGCTGTTCTGTCATAGTACAATAGAGACATTAGATCTAGCTGGTCTGTCATAATATAATAGAGATAGTAGATCTAGCTGGTCTGTCATAATATAATAGAGACAGCCGATCTAGCTGGTCTGTCATAATATAATAGAAACAGTAGATCTAGCTGTTCTGTCATAATATAATAGAGACAGTATATCGAGCTGGTCTGTCATAGTATAATAGAGACAGTAGATCTAGCTGGTCTGTCATAATATAATAGAGACAGTAAATCTAGCTGGTCTGTCATAATATAATAGAGACAGTAGATCTAGCTGGTCTGTCATAATATAATAGAGAGAGTAGATCTAGCTGGTCTGTCATAATATAATAGAGACAGCAGATCTAGCTGGTCTGTCATAATTTAATAGAGACAGCAGATCTATCTGGTCTGTCATAATATAATAGAGACAGTAGATCTAGCTGTTCTGTCATAATAGAATAGAGACAGTATATCTCGCTGGTCTGTCATAATATAATAGAGACAGTAGATCTAGCTGGTCTGTCATAATATAATAGAGACAGTAGATCTAGCTGGTCTGTCATAATATAATAGAGATAGTAAATTTAGCTGGTCTGTCATAATTTAAAAGAGACATCAGACCTAGCTGGTATGTCATAATATAATAGAGACAGCAGATCTAGCTGGTCTGTCATAATATAATATAGACAGTAGATCTAGCTGTTCTGTCATAATAGAATAGAGACAGTATATCTCGCTGGTCTGTCATAATGTAATAGAGACAGCAGATCTAGCTGGTCTGTCATAATATAATAGAGACAGCAGATCTTGCTGGTCTGTCATAATATAATAGAGAGAGTAGATCTAGCTGGTCTGTCATAATATAATAGAGAAGGTAGATCTAGCTGGTCTGTCATATTATAATATTGACCTAGAGACAGTAGATCTAGCTGTTCTGTCATAATACAATAGAGACATTAGATCTAGCTGGTCTGTCATAATATAATAGAGATAGTAGATCTAGCTGGTCTGTCATAATATAATAGAGACAGCCGATCTAGCTGGTCTGTCATAATATAATAGAAACAGTAGATCTAGCTGTTCTGTCATAATATAATAGAGACAGTATATCGAGGTGGTCTGTCATAATATAATAGAGAAGGTAGATCTAGCTGGTCTGTCATATTATAATATTGACCTAGAGACAGTAGATCTAGCTGTTCTGTCATAATACAATAGAGACATTAGATCTAGCTGGTCTGTCATAATATAATAGAGATAGTAGATCTAGCTGGTCTGTCATAATATAATAGAGACAGCTGATCTAGCTGGTCTGTCATAATATAATAGAAACAGTAGATCTAGCTGTTCTGTCATAATATAATAGAGACAGTATATCGAGGTGGTCTGTCATAATATAATAGAGACAGTAAATCTAGCTGGTCTGTCATAATATAATAGAGACAGTAGATCTAGCTGGTCTGTCATAATATAATAGAGAGAGTAGATCTAGCTGTTCTGTCATAATAGAATAGAGACAGTATATCTCGCTGGTCTCTCATAATATAATAGAGACAGTAGATCTAGCTGGTCTGTCATAATATAATAGAGACAGTAGATCTAGCTGGTCTGTCATAATATAATAGAGACAGTAGATCTAGCTGTTCTGTCATAATATAATAGAGACAGGAGATCTAGCTGGTCTGTCATAATTTAATAGAGACAGCAGATCTAGCTGGTCTGTCATAATATAATAGAGACAGTAGATCTAGCTGGTCTGTCATAATATAATAGAGACCGTAGATCTAGCAGGTCTGTCGTAATATAATAGAGACAGGAGATATAGCTGGTCTGTCATAAAATAATAGAGACAGTACATCTAGCTGGTCTGTCATAATTTAATAGAGACAGCAGATCTAGCTGGTCTGTCATAATATTATAGACAGTAGATCTAGCTGTTCTGTCATAATACAATAGAGACAGTAGATCAATCAATCAATCAAATTTATTTTATATAGCCCTTCGTACATCAGCTGATATCTCAAAGTGCTGTACAGAAACCCAGCCTAAAACCCCAAACAGCAAGCAATGCAGGTGAAGAAGCACGGTGGCTAGGAAAAACTCCCTAGAAAGGCCAAAACCTAGGAAGAAACCTAGAGAGGAACCAGGCTATGTGGGGTGGCCAGTCCTCTTCTGGCTGTGCCGGGTGGAGATTATAACAAAACATGGTCAAGATGTTCAAATGTTCATAAATGACCAGCATGGTCGAATAATAATAAGGCAGAATAGTTGAAACTGGAGCAGCAGCACAGTCAGGTGGACTGGGGACAGCAAGGAGTCATCATGTCAGGTATTCCTGGGGCATGGTCCTAGGGCTCAGGTCCTCCGAGAGAGAGAAAGAAAGAGAGAATTAGAGAGAGCATATGTGGGATGGCCAGTCCTCTTCTGGCTGTGCCGGGTGGAGATTATAACAGAACATGGCCAAGATGTTCAAATGTTCATAAATGATCAGCATGGTCGAATAATAATAAGGCAGAACAGTTGAAACTGGAGCAGCAGCACAGCCAGGTGGACTGGGGACAGCAAGGAGTCATCATGTCAGGTAGTCCTGGGGCATGGTCCTAGGGCTCAGGTCCTCCGAGAGAGAGAAAGAGAGAAGGAGAGAATTAGAGAACGCACACTTAGATTCGAATAGGACAGGAGAAGTACTCCAGATATAACAAACTGACCCTAGCCCCCCGACACATAAACTACTGCAGCATAAATACTGGAGGCTGAGACAGGAGGGGTCAGGAGACACTGTGGCCCACTCCGAGGACACCCCCGGACAGGGCCAAACAGGAAGGATATAACCCCACCCACTTTGCCAAAGCACAGCCCCCACACCACTAGAGGGATATCTTCAACCACCAACTTACCATCCTGAGACAAGGCTGAGTATAGCCCACAAAGACCTCTGCCACGGCACAACCCAAGGGGGGGGGGGGGGGGGGGGCGCCAACCCAGACAGGATGACCACATCAGTGACTCAACCCACTCAGGTGACGCACCTCCTCCAGGGACGGCATGAGAGAGCCCCAGTAAAGCCAGTGACTCAGCCCCTGTAATAGGGTTAGAGGCAGAGAATCCCAGTGGAAAGAGGGGAACCGGCCAGGCAGAGACAGCAAGGGTGGTTCGTTGCTCCAGAGCCTTTCCGTTCACCCTCCCACTCCTGGGCCAGACTACACTCAATCATATGACCCACTGAAGAGATGAGTCTTCAGTAGAGACTTAAAGGTTGAGACCGAGTTTGCGTCTCTGACATGGGTAGGCAGACCGTTCCATAAAAATGGAGCTCTATAGGAGAAAGCCCTGCCTCCAGCTGTTTGCTTAAAAATTCTAGGGACAATTAGGAGGCCTGCGTCTTGTGACCGTAGCGTACGTGTAGGTATGTACGGCAGGACCAAATCAGAGAGATAGATAGGAGCAAGCCCATGTAATGCTTTGTAGGTTAGCAGTAAAACCTTGAAATCAGCCCTTGCTTTGACAGGAAGCCAGTGTAGAGAGGCTAGCACTGGAGTAATATGATCAAATTTTTTGGTTCTAGTCAGGATTCTAGCAGCCGTATTTAGCACTAACTGAAGTTTATTTAGTGCTTTATCCGGGTAGCCGGAAAGTAGAGCATTGCAGTAGTCTAACCTGGAAGTGACAAAAGCATGGATTAATTTTTCTGCATCATTTTTGGACAGAAAGTTCCTGATTTTTGCAATGTTACGTAGATGGAAAAAAGCTGTCCTTGAAATGGTCTTGATATGTTCTTCAAAAGAGAGATCAGGGTCCAGAGTAACGCCGAGGTCCTTCACAGTTTTATTTGAGACGACTGTACAACCATTAAGATTAATTGTCAGATTCAACAGAAGATCTCTTTGTTTCTTGGGACCTAGAACAAGCATCTCTGTTTTGTCCGAGTTTAAAAGTAGAAAGTTTGCAGCCATCCACTTCCTTAAGTCTGAAACACATTCTTCTAGCAAGGGCAATTTTGGGGCTTCACCATGTTTAATTGAAATGTACAGCTGTGTGTCATCCGCATAGCAGTGAAAGTTAACATTATGTTTTCGAATAACATCCCCAAGAGGTAAAATATATAGTGAAAACAATAGTGGTCCTAAAACGGAACCTTGAGGAACACCGAAATTTACAGTTGATTTGTCAGAGGACAGACCATTCACAGAGACAAACTGATATCTTTCCGACAGATAAGATCTAAACCAGGCCAGAACTTGTCCGTGTAGACCAATTTGGGTTTCCAATCTCTCCAAAAGAATGTGGTGATCGATGGTATCAAAAGCAGCACTAAGGTCTAGGAGCACGAGGACAGATGCAGAGCCTCGGTCCGATGCCATTAAAATGTCATTTACCACCTTCACAAGTGCCGTCTCAGTGCTATGATGGGGTCTAAAACCAGACTGAAGCATTTCGTATACATTGTTTGTCTTCAGGAAGGCAGTGAGTTGTTGCGCAACAGCCTTTTCTAAAATTTTTGAGAGGAATGGAAGATTCGATATAGGCCGATAGTTTTTTATATTTTCTGGGTCAAGGTTTGGCTTTTTCAAGAGAGGCTTTATTACTGCCACTTTTAGTGAGTTTGGTACACATCCGGTGGATAGAGAGCCGTTTATTATGTTCAACATAGGAGGGCCAAGCACAGGAAGCAGCTCTTTCAGTAGTTTAGTTGGAATAGGGTCCAGTATGCAGCTTGAAGGTTTAGAGGCCATGATTATTTTCATCATTGTGTCAAGAGATATAGTACTAAAACACTTGAGTGTCTCTCTTGATCCTAGGTCCTGGCAGAGTTGTGCAGACTCAGGACAACTGAGCTTTGAAGGAATACGCAGATTTAAGGAAGAGTCCGTAATTTGCTTTCTAATAATCATAATCTTTTCCTCAAAGAAGTTCATGAATTTATCACTGCTAAAGTGAAAGTCATCCTCTCTTGGGGAATGCTGCTTTTTAGTTAGCTTTGCGACAGTATCAAAAAGGAATTTCGGATTGTTCTTATTTTCCTCAATTAAGTTAGAAAAATAGGAGCAGTAAGGGCTCTTCGGTACTGCACAGTACTGTCTTTCCAAGCTAGTCGGAAGACTTCCAGTTTGGTGTGGCGCCATTTCCGTTCCAATTTTCTGGAAGCTTGCTTCAGAGCTCGGGTATTTTCTGTGTACCAGGGAGCTAGTTTCTTATGAGAAATGTTTTTAGTTTTTAGGGGTGCAACTGCATCTAGGGTATTGCGCAAGGTTAAGTTGAGTTCCTCAGTTAGGTGGTTAACTGATTTTTGTCCTCTGGCGTCCTTGGGTAGGCAGAAGGAGTCTGGAAGGACATCAAGGAATCTTTGTGTTGTCTGTGAATTTATAGCACGACTTTTGATGATCCTTGGTTGGGGTCTGAGCAGATTATTTGTTGCAATTGCAAACGTAATAAAATGGTGGTCCGATAGTCCAGGATTATGAGGAAAAACATTAAGATCCACAACATTTATTCCATGGGACAAAACTAGGTCCAGCGTATGACTGTGACAGTGAGTGGGTCCAGAGACATGTTGGACAAAACCCACTGAGTCGATGATGGCTTCGAAAGCCTTTTGGAGTGGGTCTGTGGACTTTTCCATGTGAATATTAAAGTCACCAAAGATTAGAATATTATCCGCTATGACTACAAGGTCCGATAGGAATTCAGGGAACTCAGTGAGGAACGCTGTATATGGCCCAGGAGGCCTGTAAACAGTAGCTATAAAAAGTGATTGAGTAGGCTGCATAGATTTCATGACTAGAAGCTCAAAAGACGAAAACGTCATGTTTTTTTTTGTAAATTGAAATTTGCTATCGTAAATGTTAGCAACACCTCCGCCTTTGCGGGATGCACGGGGGATATGGTCACTAGTGTAGCCAGGAGGTGAGGCCTCATTTAACACAGTAAATTCATCAGGCTTAAGCCATGTTTCAGTCAGGCCAATCACATCAAGATTATGATCAGTGATTAGTTCATTGACTATAATTGCCTTTGAAGTAAGGGATCTAACATTAAGTAGCCCTATTTTGAGATGTGAGGTATCATGATCTCTTTCAATAATGACAGGAATGGAGGTGGTCTTTATCCTAGTGAGATTGCTAAGGCGAACACCGCCATGTTTAGTTTTGCCCAACCTAGGTCGAGGCACAGACACGGTCTCAATGGTGATAGCTGAGCTGACTACACTGACTGTGCTAGTGGCAGACTCCACTATGCTGGCAGGCTGGCTAACAGCCTGCTGCCTGGCCTGCACCCTATTTCATTGTGGAGCTAGAGGAGTTAGAGCCCTGTCTATGTTGGTAGATAAAATGAGAGCACCCCTCCAGCTAGGATGGAGTCCGTCACTCCTCAGCAGGTCAGGCTTGGTCCTGTTTGTGGGTGAGTCCCAGAAAGAGGGCCAATTATCTACAAATTCTATCTTTTGGGAGGGGCAGAAAACAGTTTTCAACCAGCGATTGAGTTGTGAGACTCTGCTGTAGAGCTCATCACTCCCCCTAACTGGGAGGGGGCCAGAGACAATTACTCGATGCCGACACATCTTTCTAGCTGATTTACACGCAGAAGCTATGTTGCGCTTGGTGATCTCTGACTGTTTCATCCTAACATCGTTGGTGCCGACGTGGATAACAATATCTCTATACTCTCTACACTCGCCAGTTTTAGCTTTAGCCAGCACCATCTTCAGATTAGCCTTAACGTCGGTAGCCCTGCCCCCCGGTAAACAGTGTATGATCGCTGGATGATTCTCAAGTCTAATACTGCGGGTAATGGAGTCGCCAATGACTAGAGTTTTCAATTTGTCAGAGCTAATGGTGGGAAGCTTCGGCGTCTCAGACCCCGTAACGGGAGGAGTAGAGACCAGAGAAGACTCGGCCTCTGACTCCGACCCGCTGCTTAATGGGGAAAACCGGTTGAAAGTTTCTGTCGGCTGAATGAGCGACACCGGTTGAGCGTTCCTACAGCATTTCCTTCCAGAAACCGTGAGAAAGTTGTCCGGCTGCGGGGACTGTCCCAGGGGATTTTGCCTAGCGATTGCGTCTGAAGCTGGGCTTGTAGCACAGCTATCCTCGCCGTAAGGCGAGTACAGCGACTGCAATTAGAAGGCATCATGTTAATGTTACTACTTAGCTTCGGCTGTTGGAGGTCCTGACGAATCGTGTCCAGATAAAGCGTCCGGAGTGAAAAAGTTGAGTAGGAAAAAACAAAAATATAAACGGTAATTAAAAAGTAAAAACCGTAAATTTGTCAGGTAGCAAAACAGGTTGGCAACAAAGCTGGTCTGTCATAATATAATAGAGACAGCCGATCTAGCTGGTCTGTCATAATATAATAGAAACAGTAGATCTAGCTGTTCTGTCATAATATAATAGAGACAGTATATCGAGCTGGTCTGTCATAGTATAATAGAGACAGTAGATCTAGCTGTTCTGTCATAATAGAATAGAGACAGTATATCTCGCTGGTCTGTCATAATATAATAGAGACAGTAGATCTAGCTGGTCTGTCATAATATAATAGAGACAGTAGATCTAGCTGGTCTGTCATAATATAATAGAGATAGTAAATTTAGCTGGTCTGTCATAATTTAAAAGAGACATCAGACCTAGCTGGTCTGTCATAATATAATAGAGACAGCAGATCTAGCTGGTCTGTCATAATATAATAGAGACCGTAGATCTAGCTGTTCTGTCATAATAGAATAGAGACAGTATATCTCGCTGGTCTGTCATAATATAATAGAGACAGCAGATCTAGCTGGTCTGTCATAATATAATAGAGACAGCAGATCTTGCTGGTCTGTCATAATATAATAGAGATAGTAAATTTAGCTGGTCTGTCATAATTTAAAAGAGACATCAGACCTAGCTGGTCTGTCATAATATAATAGAGACAGCATATCTAGCTGGTCTGTCATAATATAATAGAGACAGTAGATCTAGCTGTTCTGTCATAATAGAATAGAGACAGTATATCTCGCTGGTCTGTCATAATATAATAGAGACAGTAGATCTAGCTGGTCTGTCATAATATAATAGAGACAGTAGATCTAGCTGGTCTGTCATAATATAATAGAGATAGTAAATTTAGCTGGTCTGTCATAATTTAAAAGAGACATCAGACCTAGCTGGTCTGTCATAATATAATAGAGACAGCAGATCTAGCTGGTCTGTCATAATATAATAGAGACAGTAGATCTAGCTGTTCTGTCATAATAGAATAGAGACAGTATATCTCGCTGGTCTGTCATAATATAATAGAGACAGCAGATCTAGCTGGTCTGTCATAATATAATAGAGACAGCAGATCTTGCTGGTCTGTCATAATATAATAGAGAGAGTAGATCTAGCTGGTCTGTCATAATATAATAGAGAAGGTAGATCTAGCTGGTCTGTCATATTATAATATTGACCTAGAGACAGTAGATCTAGCTGTTCTGTCATAATATAATAGAGATAGTAGATCTAGCTGGTCTGTCATAATATAATAGAGACAGCCGATCTAGCTGGTCTGTCATAATATAATAGAAACAGTAGATCTAGCTGTTCTGTCATAATATAATAGAGACAGTATATCGAGGTGGTCTGTCATAATATAATAGAGAAGGTAGATCTAGCTGGTCTGTCATATTATAATATTGACCTAGAGACAGTAGATCTAGCTGTTATGTCATAATACAATAGAGACATTAGATCTAGCTGGTCTGTCATAATATAATAGAGATAGTAGATCTAGCTGGTCTGTCATAATATAATAGAGACAGCCGATCTAGCTGGTCTGTCATAATATAATAGAAACAGTAGATCTAGCTGTTCTGTCATAATATAATAGAGACAGTATATCGAGGTGGTCTGTCATAATATAATAGAGACAGTAAATCTAGCTGGTCTGTCATAATATAATAGAGACAGTAGATCTAGCTGGTCTGTCATAATATAATAGAGAGAGTAGATCTAGATGTTCTGTCATAATAGAATAGAGACAGTATATCTCGCTGGTCTCTCATGATATAATAGAGACAGCCGATCTAGCTGGTCTGTCATAATATAATAGAAACAGTAGATCTAGCTGTTCTGTCATAATATAATAGAGACAGTATATCGAGGTGGTCTGTCATAATATAATAGAGACAGTAAATCTAGCTGGTCTGTCATAATTTAATAGAGACATCAGACCTAGCTGGTCTGTCATAATATAATAGAGACAGCAGATCTAGCTGGTCTGTCATAATATAATAGAGACAGTAGATCTAGCTGTTCTGTCATAATAGAATAGAGACAGTATATCTCGCTGGTCTGTCATAATATAATAGAGACAGCAGATCTAGCTGGTCTGTCATAATATAATAGAGACAGTAGATCTAGCTGTTCTGTCATAATAGAATAGAGACAGTAGATCTAGCTGGTCTGTCATAATATAACAGAGACAGTAGATCTAGCTGGTCTGTCATAGTATAACAGAGACAGTAGATCTAGCTGGTCTGTCATAATATAATAGAGACAGGAGATCTAGCTGGTCTGTCATAATTTAACAGAGGCAGTAGTTCTAGCTGGTCTGTCATAACATAATAGAGACAGTAGATATAGCTGTTCTGTCATAATATAATAGAGACAGTAGATCTAGCTGGTCTGTCATAATATAATAGAGACAGTAGATCTAGCTGGTCTGTCATAATATAATAGAGACCGTAGATCTAGCAGGTCTGTCGTAATATAATAGAGACAGGAGATATAGCTGGTCTGTCATAATATAATAGAGACAGTACATCTAGCTGGTCTGTCATAATTTAATAGAGACAGCAGATCTAGCTGGTCTGTCATAATATCATAGAGACAGTAGATCTAGCTGGTCTGTCATAGTATAACAGAGACAGTAGATCTAGCTGGTCTGTCATAATATAATAGAGACAGGAGATCTAGCTGGTCTGTCATAATTTAATAGAGACAGCAGATCTAGCTGGTCTGTCATAATATAATAGAGACAGTAGATCTAGCTGGTCTGTCATAATATAATAGAGACCGTAGATCTAGCAGGTCTGTCGTAATATAATAGAGACAGGAGATATAGCTGGTCTGTCATAATATAATAGAGACAGTACATCTAGCTGGTCTGTCATAATTTAATAGAGACAGCAGATCTAGCTGGTCTGTCATAATATCATAGAGACAGTAGATCTAGCTGTTCTGTCATAATACAATAGAGACAGTAGATCTAGCTGGTCTGTCATAATATATCAGAGACAGTAGATCTAGCTGGTCTGTCATAATACAATAGAGACAGCAGATATAGCTGGTCTGTCATAATATAATAGAGATAGTAGATCTAGCTAGTCTGTCATAATATAATAGAGACAGTATATCTCACTGGTCTGTCATAATATAATAGAGACAGTAGATCTAGCTGGTCTGTCATAATATAATAGAGACAGTATATCTCACGGGTCTGTCATAATATAATAGAGACAGTAGATCTAGCTGGTCTGTCATAATACGATAGAGACAGCAGATATAGCTGGTCTGTCATAATATAATAGAGATAGTAGATCTAGCTAGTCTGTCATAATATAATAGAGACAGTATATCTCACTGGTCTGTCATAATATAATAGAGACAGTAGATCTAGCTGGTCTGTCATAATATAATAGAGACAGTATATCTCACGGGTCTGTCATAATATAATAGAGACAGTAGATCTAGCTGGTCTGTCATAATACGATAGAGACAGCAGATATAGCTGGTCTGTCATAATATAATAGAGACAGTAGATCTAGCTGGTCTGTCATAATATAATAGAGACAGTAGATCTAGCTGTTCTGTCATAATATAATAGAGACAGTAGATCTAGCTGGTCTGTCATAATATAATAGAGACAGTAGATCTAGCTGGTCTGTCATAATATAATAGAGACAGCAGATCTAGCTGGTCTGTCATAATTTAATAGAGACAGCAGATCTATCTGGTCTGTCATAATATAATAGAGACAGTAGATCTAGCTGTTCTGTCATAATAGAATAGAGACAGTATATCTCGCTGGTCTGTCATAATATAATAGAGACAGTAGATCTAGCTGGTCTGTCATAATATAATAGAGACAGTAGATCTAGCTGGTCTGTCATAATATAATAGAGATAGTAAATTTAGCTGGTCTGTCATAATTTAAAAGAGACATCAGACCTAGCTGGTCTGTCATAATATAATAGAGATAGCAGATCTAGCTGGTCTGTCATAATATAATAGAAACAGTAGATCTAGCTGTTCTGTCATAATATAATAGAGACAGTATATCGAGGTGGTCTGTCATAATATAATAGAGAAGGTAGATCTAGCTGGTCTGTCATATTATAATATTGACCTAGAGACAGTAGATCTAGCTGTTCTGTCATAATACAATAGAGACATTAGATCTAGCTGGTCTGTCATAATATAATAGAGATAGTAGATCTAGCTGGTCTGTCATAATATAATAGAGACAGCCGATCTAGCTGGTCTGTCATAATATAATAGAAACAGTAGATCTAGCTGTTCTGTCATAATATAATAGAGACAGTATATCGAGGTGGTCTGTCATAATATAATAGAGACAGTAAATCTAGCTGGTCTGTCATAATATAATAGAGACAGTAGATCTAGCTGGTCTGTCATAATTTAACAGAGGCAGTAGTTCTAGCTGGTCTGTCATAACATAATAGAGACAGTAGATCTAGCTGTTCTGTCATAATATAATAGAGACAGTAGATCTAGCTGGTCTGTCATAATATAATAGAGACAGTAGATCTAGCTGGTCTTTCATAATATAATAGAGACAGTATATCTAGCTGGTCTGTCATAGTATAACAGAGACAGTAGATCTAGCTGGTCTGTCATAATATAATTGAGACAGGAGATCTAGCTGGTCTGTCATAATTTAATAGAGACAGCAGATCTAGCTGGTCTGTCATAATATAATAGAGACAGTAGATCTAGCTGGTCTGTCATAATATAATAGAGACCGTAGATCTAGCAGGTCTGTCGTAATATAATAGAGACAGGAGATATAGCTGGTCTGTCATAATATAATAGAGACAGTACATCTAGCTGGTCTGTCATAATTTAATAGAGACAGCAGATCTAGCTGGTCTGTCATAATATTATAGAGACAGTAGATCTAGCTGTTCTGTCATAATACAATAGAGTCAGTAGATCTAGCTGGTCTGTCATAATATATCAGAGACAGTAGATCTAGCTGGTCTGTCATAATACAATAGAGACAGCAGATATAGCTGGTCTGTCATAATATAATAGAGACAGTATATCTCACTGGTCTGTCATAATATAATTGAGATAGTAGATCTAGCTGGTCTGTCATAATATAATAGAGACAGTATATCTCACGGGTCTGTCATAATATAATAGAGACAGTAGATCTAGCTGGTCTGTCATAATACGATAGAGACAGCAGATATAGCTGGTCTGTCATAATATAATAGAGACAGTAGATCTAGCTGGTCTGTCATAATATAATAGAGACAGTAGATCTAGCTGTTCTGTCATAATATAATAGAGACAGTAGATCTAGCTGGTCTGTCATAATATAATAGAGACAGTAGATCTAGCTGGTCTGTCATAATATAATAGAGACAGCAGATCTAGCTGGTCTGTCATAATTTAATAGAGACAGCAGATCTATCTGGTCTGTCATAATATAATAGAGACAGTAGATCTAGCTGTTCTGTCATAATAGAATAGAGACAGTATATCTCGCTGGTCTGTCATAATATAATAGAGACAGTAGATCTAGCTGGTCTGTCATAATATAATAGAGACAGTAGATCTAGCTGGTCTGTCATAATATAATAGAGATAGTAAATTTAGCTGGTCTGTCATAATTTAAAAGAGACATCAGACCTAGCTGGTCTGTCATAATATAATAGAGACAGCAGATCTAGCTGGTCTGTCATAATATAATAGAGACAGTAGATCTAGCTGTTCTGTCATAATAGAATAGAGACAGTATATCTCGCTGGTCTGTCATAATATAATAGAGACAGCAGATCTAGCTGGTCTGTCATAATATAATAGAGACAGCAGATCTTGCTGGTCTGTCATAATATAATAGAGAGAGTAGATCTAGCTGGTCTGTCATAATATAATAGAGAAGGTAGATCTAGCTGGTCTGTCATATTATAATATTGACCTAGAGACAGTAGATCTAGCTGTTCTGTCATAATACAATAGAGACATTAGATCTAGCTGGTCTGTCATAATATAATAGAGATAGTAGATCTAGCTGGTCTGTCATAATATAATAGAGACAGCCGATCTAGCTGGTCTGTCATAATATAATAGAAACAGTAGATCTAGCTGTTCTGTCATAATATAATAGAGACAGTATATCGAGGTGGTCTGTCATAATATAATAGAGAAGGTAGATCTAGCTGGTCTGTCATATTATAATATTGACCTAGAGACAGTAGATCTAGCTGTTCTGTCATAATACAATAGAGACATTAGATCTAGCTGGTCTGTCATAATATAATAGAGATAGTAGATCTAGCTGGTCTGTCATAATATAATAGAGACAGCCGATCTAGCTGGTCTGTCATAATATAATAGAAACAGTAGATCTAGCTGTTCTGTCATAATATAATAGAGACAGTATATCGAGGTGGTCTGTCATAATATAATAGAGAAGGTAGATCTAGCTGGTCTGTCATATTATAATATTGACCTAGAGACAGTAGATCTAGCTGGTCTGTCATAATATAATAGAGACAGCAGATCTAGCTGGTCTGTCATAATTTAATAGAGACAGCAGATCTATCTGGTCTGTCATAATATAATAGAGAAAGTAGATCTAGCTGTTCTGTCATAATAGAATAGAGACAGTATATCTCGCTGGTCTGTCATAATATAATAGAGACAGTAGATCTAGCTGGTCTGTCATAATATAATAGAGACAGTAGATCTAGCTGGTCTGTCATAATATAATAGAGACAGTAGATCTAGCTGGTCTGTCATAAGTTAATAGAGACAGCAGATCTATCTGGTCTGTCATAATATAATAGAGACCTAGAGACAGTAGATCTAGCTGTTCTGTCATAATACAATAGAGACAGTAGATCTAGCTGGTCTGTCAAATATAATAGAGACAGTAGATCTAGCTGGTCTGTCATAATATAATAGAGACAGTAAATCTAGCAGGTCTGTCATAATATAATAGAGACAGTAGATCTAGCTGGTCTGTCATACTATAATAGAGAGAGTAGATCTAGCAGGTCTGTCATATTATAATAGAGACCAAGAGACAGTATATCTAGCTGTTCTGTCATAATATAATAGAGATGGTAGATCTAGCTGGTCTGTCATAATTTAATAGAGACAGTAGATCTAGCTGGTCTGTCATAATATAATAGAGACAGTAGATCTAGCTTGTCTGTCATAATACAATAGAGACAGCAGATTTAGCTAGTCTGTCATAATATAATAGAGACAGTATATCTCACTGGTCTGTCATAATATAATAGAGACAGTAGATCTAGCTGGTCTGTCATAATATAATAGAGACAGTTTATCTCACGGGTCTGTCATAATATAATAGAGACAGTAGATCTAGCTGGTCTGTCATAATTTAACAGAGGCAGTATATCTCGCTGGTCTGTCATAATATAATAGAGACAGTAGATCTAGCTGGTCTGTCATAATACAACAGAGACAGGAGATCTAGCTGGTCTCTCATAATTTAACAGAGGCAGTAGTTCTAGCTGGTCTGTCATAACATAATAGAGACAGTAGATCTAGCTGTTCTGTCATAATATAATAGAGACAGTAGATCTAGCTGGTCTGTCATAATATAATAGAGACAGTAGATCTAGCCTGTCTTTCATAATATAATAGAGACAGTATATCTAGCTGGTCTGTCATAGTATAACAGAGACAGTAGATCTAGCTGGTCTGTCATAATATAATAGAGACAGGAGATCTAGCTGGACTGTCATAATACAATAGAGACAGTAGATCTAGCTGGTCTGTCAAATATAATAGAGACAGTAGATCTAGCTGGTATGTCATAATATAATAGAGACAGTAGATCTAGCAGGTCTGTCATAATATAATAGCGACCTAGAGACAGTAGATCTAGCTGTTCTGTCATAATACAATAGAGACAGTAGATCTAGCTGGTCTGTCATAATATAATAGAGACAGTAGATCTAGCTGGTCTCTCATAATACAACAGAGACAGCAGATATAGCTGGTCTGTTAAAATATAATAGAGAAAGTAGATCTAGCTGGTCTGTCATAATATAATAGAGACCTAGAGACTGTAGATCTAGCTGTTCTGTCATAATATAATAGAGATAGTAGATCTAGCTGGTCTGTCATAATTTAATAGAGACAGTAGATCTAGCTGGTCTGTCATACTATAATAGAGAGAGTAGATCTAGCAGGTCTGTCATATTATAATAGAGACCTAGAGACAGTAGATCTAGCTGTTCTGTTATAATATAATAGAGATAGTAGATCTAGCTGGTCTGTCATAATTTAATAGAGACAGTAGATCTAGCTGGTCTGTCATAATACAATAGAGACAGCAGATATAGCTGGTCTGTCATAATATAATAGAGATAGTAGATCTAGCTAGTCTGTCATAATATAATAGAGACGGTATATCTCACTGGTCTGTCATAATATAATAGAGACAGTAGATCTAGCTGGTCTGTCATAATATAATAGAGACAGTTTATCTCACGGGTCTGTCATAATATAATAGAGACAGTAGATCTAGCTGGTCTGTCATAATTTAACAGAGGCAGTATATCTCGCTGGTCTGTCATAATATAATAGAGACAGTAGATCTAGCTGGTCTGTCATAATACAATAGAGACAGGAGATCTAGCTGGTCTCTCATAATTTAACAGAGGCAGTAGTTCTAGCTGGTCTGTCATAACATAATAGAGACAGTAGATCTAGCTGTTCTGTCATAATATAATAGAGACAGTAGATCTAGCTGGTCTGTCATAATATAATAGAGACAGTAGATCTAGCTGGTCTTTCATAATATAATAGAGACAGTATATCTAGCTGGTCTGTCATAGTATAACAGAGACAGTAGATCTAGCTGGTCTGTCATAATATAATAGAGACAGGAGATCTAGCTGGTCTGTCATAATACAATAGAGACAGTAGATCTAGCTGGTCTGTCAAATATAATAGAGACAGTAGATCTAGCTGGTATGTCATAATATAATAGAGACAGTAGATCTAGCAGGTCTGTCATAATATAATAGCGACCTAGAGACAGTAGATCTAGCTGTTCTGTCATAATATAATAGAGACAGTAGATCTAGCTGGTCTGTCAAATATAATAGAGACAGTAGATCTAGCTGGTCTGTCATAATATAACAGATACAGCAGATATAGCTGGTCTGTCATAATATAATAGAGATAGTAGATCTAGCTGGTCTGCCATAATATAATAGAGACCTAGAGACAGTAGATCTAGCTGGTCTGTCATAATATAATAGAGACAGTAGATCTATCAGGTCTGTCATAATATAATAAAGAACTAGAGACAGTAGATCTAGCTGTTCTGTCATAATACAATAGAGACAGTAGCTCTAGCTGGTCTGTCATAATTTAATAGAGACAGCAGATCTTGTTTGTCTGTCATAATATAATAGAGACAGTAGATCTAGCTTGTCTGTCATAATATAATAGAGAAGGTAGATCTAGCTGGTCTGTCATATTAAAATAGAGACCTAGAGACAGTAGATCTAGCTGTTCTGTCATAATACAATAGAGACATTAGATCTAGCTGGTCTGTCATAATATAATAGAGACAGTAGATCTAGCTGGTCTCTCATAATACAACAGAGACAGCAGATATAGCTGGTCTGTTAAAATATAATAGAGAAAGTAGATCTAGCTGGTCTGTCATAATATAATAGAGACCTAGAGACAGTAGATCTAGCTGTTCTGTCATAATATAATAGAGATAGTAGATCTAGCTGGTCTGTCATAATTTAATAGAGACAGTAGATCTAGCTGGTCTGTCATAATATAATAGAGACAGTAGATCTAGCTGGTCTGTCATAATATAACAGAGACAGTAGATCTAGCTGGTCTGTCATAATACAATAGAGACAGCAGATATAGCTGGTCTGTCATAATATAATAGAGACAGTATATCTCACTGGTCTGTCATAATATAATAGAGACAGTAGATCTAGCTGGTCTGTCATAATATAATAGAGACAGTTTATCTCACGGGTCTGTCATAATATAATAGAGACAGTCGATCTAGCTGGTCTGTCATAATTTAACAGAGGCAGTATATCTCGCTGGTCTGTCATAATATAATAGAGACAGTAGATCTAGCTGGTCTGTCATAATACAATAGAGACAGGAGATCTAGCTGGTCTCTCATAATTTAACAGAGGCAGTAGTTCTAGCTGGTCTGTCATAGCATAATAGAGACAGTAGATCTAGCTGGTCTGTCATAATATAATAGAGACAGGAGATCTAGCTGGTCTGTCATAATTTAATAGAGACAGCAGATCTAGCTGGTCTTTCTTACATAATATAATAGAGACAGTATATCTAGCTGGTCTGTCATAGTATAACAGAGACAGTAGATCTAGCTGGTCTGTCATAATATAATAGAGACATGAGATCTAGCTGTCTGTCATAATACAATAGAGACAGTAGATCTAGCTGGTCTGTCAAATATAATAGAGACAGTAGATCTAGCTGGTATGTCATAATATAATAGAGACAGTAGATCTAGCAGGTCTGTCATAATATAATAGCGACCTAGAGACAGTAGATCTAGCTGTTCTGTCATAATATAATAGAGACAGTAGATCTAGCTGGTCTGTCAAATATAATAGAGACAGTAGATCTAGCTGGTCTGTCATAATATAACAGATACAGCAGATATAGCTGGTCTGTCATAATATAATAGAGATAGTAGATCTAGCTGGTCTGCCATAATATAATAGAGACCTAGAGACAGTAGATCTAGCTGGTCTGTCATAATATAATAGAGACAGTAGATCTATCAGGTCTGTCATAATATAATAAAGAACTAGAGACAGTAGATCTAGCTGTTCTGTCATAATACAATAGAGACAGTAGATCTAGCTGGTCTGTCATAATTTAATAGAGACAGCAGATCTTGTTTGTCTGTCATAATATAATAGAGACAGTAGATCTAGCTTGTCTGTCATAATATAATAGAGAAGGTAGATCTAGCTGGTCTGTCATATTAAAATAGAGACCTAGAGACAGTAGATCTAGCTGTTCTGTCATAATACAATAGAGACATTAGATCTAGCTGGTCTGTCATAATATAATAGAGACAGTAGATCTAGCTGGTCTCTCATAATACAACAGAGACAGCAGATATAGCTGGTCTGTTAAAATATAATAGAGAAAGTAGATCTAGCTGGTCTGTCATAATATAATAGAGACCTAGAGACAGTAGATCTAGCTGTTCTGTCATAATAAAATAGAGATAGTAGATCTAGCTGGTCTGTCATAATTTAATAGAGACAGTTGCTCTAGATGGTCTGTCATACTATAATAGAGAGAGTAGATCTAGCAGGTCTGTCATATTATAATAGAGACCTAGAGACAGTAAATCTAGCTGTTCTGTCATAATATAATAGAGATAGTAGATCTAGCTGGTCTGTCATAATTTAATAGAGACAGTAGATCTAGCTGGTCTGTCATAATATAATAGAGACAGTAGATCTAGCTGGTCTGTCATAATATAACAGAGACAGTATATCTAGCTGGTCTGTCATAATACAATAGAGACAGCAGATATAGCTGGTCTGTCATAATATAATAGAGATAGTAGATCTAGCTAGTCTGTCATAATATAATAGAGACAGTATATCTCACTGGTCTGTCATAATATAATAGAGACAGTAGATCTAGCTGGTCTGTCATAATATAATAGAGACAGTTTATCTCACGGGTCTGTCATAATATAATAGAGACAGTAGATCTAGCTGGTCTGTCATAATTTAACAGAGGCAGTATATCTCGCTGGTCTGTCATAATATAGTAGAGACAGTAGATCTAGCTGGTCTGTCATAATACAATAGAGACAGGAGATCTAGCTGGTCTCTCATAATTTAACAGAGGCATTAGTTCTAGCTGGTCTGTCATAACATAATAGAGACAGTAGATCTAGCTGTTCTGTCATAATATATAATAGAGAAAGTAGATCTAGCTGGTCTGTCATAATATAATAGAGACAGTAGATCTAGCTGGTCTTTCATAATATAATAGAGACAGTATATCTAGCTGGTCTGTCATAGTATAACAGAGACAGTAGATCTAGCTGGTCTGTCATAATATAATAGAGACAGGAGATCTAGCTGGTCTGTCATAATTTAATAGAGACAGCAGATCTAGCTGGTCTGTCATAATATAATAGAGACAGTAGATCTAGCTGGTCTGTCATAATATAATAGAGACCGTAGATCTAGCTGGTCTGTCGTAATATAATAGAGACAGGAGATATAGCTGGTCTGTCATAATATAATAAAGACAGTACATCTAGCTGGTCTGTCATAATTTAATAGAGACAGCAGATCTAGCTGGTCTGTCATAATATTATAGAGACAGTAGATCTAGCTGTTCTGTCATAATACAATAGAGACAGTAGATCTAGCTGGTCTGTCATAATATAACAGAGACAGTAGATCTAGCTGGTCTGTCATAATACAATAGAGACAGCAGATATAGCTGATCTGTCATAATGTAATAGAGACAGTATATCTCACGGGTCTGTCATAATATAATAGAGACAGTAGATCTAGCTGTTCTGTCATAATATAATAGAGACAGGAGATCTAGCTGGTCTCTCATAATTTAACAGAGGCAGTAGTTCTAGCTGGTCTGTCATAACATAATTGAGACAGTAGATCTAGCTGTTCTGTCATAATATAATAGAGACAGTAGATCTAGCTGGTCTGTCATAATATAATAGAGACAGTAGATCTAGCTGGTCTTTCATAATATAATAGAGACAGTATATCTAGCTGGTCTGTCATAGTATAACAGAGACAGTAGATCTAGCTGGTCTGTCATAATATAATAGAGACAGGAGATCTAGCTGGTCTGTCATAATTTAATAGAGACAGCAGATCTAGCTGGTCTGACATAATATAATAGAGACAGTAGATCTAGCTGGTCTGTCATAATATAATAGAGACCGTAGATCTAGCAGGTCTGTCGTAATATAATAGAGACAGGAGATATAGCTGGTCTGTCATAATATAATAGAGACAGTACATCTAGCTGGTCTGTCATAATTTAATAGAGACAGTAGATCTAGCTGTTCTGTCATAATACAATAGAGACAGTAGATCTAGCTGGTCTGTCATAATATAATAGAGATAGTAGATCTAGCTGGTCTGTCATAATTTAATAGAGACAGTAGATCTAGCTGGTCTGTCATAATATAATAGAGACAGTAGATCTAGCTGGTCTGTCATAATATAACAGAGACAGTAGATCTAGCTGGTCTGTCATAATACAATAGAGACAGCAGATATAGCTGGTCTGTCATAATATAATAGAGATAGTAGATCTAGCTAGTCTGTCATAATATAATAGAGACAGTATATCTCACTGGTCTGTCATAATATAATAGAGACAGTAGATCTAGCTGGTCTGTCATAATATAATAGAGACAGTTTATCTCACGGGTCTGTCATAATATAATAGAGACAGTAGATCTAGCTGGTCTGTCATAATTTAATAGAGACAGTTGCTCTAGATGGTCTGTCATACTATAATAGAGAGAGTAGATCTAGCAGGTCTGTCATATTATAATAGAGACCTAGAGACAGTAGATCTAGCTGTTCTGTCATAATATAATAGAGATAGTAGATCTAGCTGGTCTGTCATAATTTAATAGAGACAGTAGATCTAGCTGGTCTGTCATAATATAATAGAGACAGTAGATCTAGCTGGTCTGTCATAATATAACAGAGACAGTAGATCTAGCTGGTCTGTCATAATACAATAGAGACAGCAGATATAGCTGGTCTGTCATAATATAATAGAGATAGTAGATCTAGCTAGTCTGTCATAATATAATAGAGACAGTATATCTCACTGGTCTGTCATAATATAATAGAGACAGTAGATCTAGCTGGTCTGTCATAATATAATAGAGACAGTTTATCTCACGGGTCTGTCATAATATAATAGAGACAGTAGATCTAGCTGGTCTGTCATAATTTAACAGAGGCAGTATATCTCGCTGGTCTGTCATAATATAGTAGAGACAGTAGATCTAGCTGGTCTGTCATAATACAATAGAGACAGGAGATCTAGCTGGTCTCTCATAATTTAACAGAGGCAGTAGTTCTAGCTGGTCTGTCATAACATAATAGAGACAGTAGATCTAGCTGTTCTGTCATAATATATAATAGAGAAAGTAGATCTAGCTGGTCTGTCATAATATAATAGAGACAGTAGATCTAGCTGGTCTTTCATAATATAATAGAGACAGTATATCTAGCTGGTCTGTCATAGTATAACAGAGACAGTAGATCTAGCTGGTCTGTCATAATATAATAGAGACAGGAGATCTAGCTGGTCTGTCATAATTTAATAGAGACAGCAGATCTAGCTGGTCTGTCATAATATAATAGAGACAGTAGATCTAGCTGGTCTGTCATAATATAATAGAGACCGTAGATCTAGCTGGTCTGTCGTAATATAATAGAGACAGGAGATATAGCTGGTCTGTCATAATATAATAAAGACAGTACATCTAGCTGGTCTGTCATAATTTAATAGAGACAGCAGATCTAGCTGGTCTGTCATAATATTATAGAGACAGTAGATCTAGCTGTTCTGTCATAATACAATAGAGACAGTAGATCTAGCTGGTCTGTCATAATATAACAGAGACAGTAGATCTAGCTGGTCTGTCATAATACAATAGAGACAGCAGATATAGCTGATCTGTCATAATGTAATAGAGACAGTATATCTCACGGGTCTGTCATAATATAATAGAGACAGTAGATCTAGCTGTTCTGTCATAATATAATAGAGACAGGAGATCTAGCTGGTCTCTCATAATTTAACAGAGGCAGTAGTTCTAGCTGGTCTGTCATAACATAATTGAGACAGTAGATCTAGCTGTTCTGTCATAATATAATAGAGACAGTAGATCTAGCTGGTCTGTCATAATATAATAGAGACAGTAGATCTAGCTGGTCTTTCATAATATAATAGAGACAGTATATCTAGCTGGTCTGTCATAGTATAACAGAGACAGTAGATCTAGCTGGTCTGTCATAATATAATAGAGACAGGAGATCTAGCTGGTCTGTCATAATTTAATAGAGACAGCAGATCTAGCTGGTCTGACATAATATAATAGAGACAGTAGATCTAGCTGGTCTGTCATAATATAATAGAGACCGTAGATCTAGCAGGTCTGTCGTAATATAATAGAGACAGGAGATATAGCTGGTCTGTCATAATATAATAGAGACAGTACATCTAGCTGGTCTGTCATAATTTAATAGAGACAGTAGATCTAGCTGTTCTGTCATAATACAATAGAGACAGTAGATCTAGCTGGTCTGTCATAATATAATAGAGATAGTAGATCTAGCTGGTCTGTCATAATTTAATAGAGACAGTAGATCTAGCTGGTCTGTCATAATATAATAGAGACAGTAGATCTAGCTGGTCTGTCATAATATAACAGAGACAGTAGATCTAGCTGGTCTGTCATAATACAATAGAGACAGCAGATATAGCTGGTCTGTCATAATATAATAGAGATAGTAGATCTAGCTAGTCTGTCATAATATAATAGAGACAGTATATCTCACTGGTCTGTCATAATATAATAGAGACAGTAGATCTAGCTGGTCTGTCATAATATAATAGAGACAGTTTATCTCACGGGTCTGTCATAATATAATAGAGACAGTAGATCTAGCTGGTCTGTCATAATTTAACAGAGGCAGTATATCTCGCTGGTCTGTCATAATATAATAGAGACAGTAGATCTAGCTGGTCTGTCATAATACAATAGAGACAGGAGATCTAGCTGGTCTCTCATTATTTAACAGAGGCAGTAGTTCTAGCTGGTCTGTCATAACATAATAGAGACAGTAGATCTAGCTGTTCTGTCATAATATATAATAGAGAAAGTAGATCTAGCTGGTCTGTCATAATATAATAGAGACAGTAGATCTAGCTGGTCTTTCATAATATAATAGAGACAGTATATCTAGCTGGTCTGACATAGTATAACAGACAGTAGATCTAGCTGGTCTGTCATAATATAATAGAGACAGGAGATCTAGCTGGTCTGTCATAATTTAATAGAGACAGCAGATCTAGCTGGTCTGTCATAATATAATAGAGACAGTAGATCTAGCTGGTCTGTCATATTATAATAGAGACCGTAGATCTAGCTGGTCTGTCGTAATATAATAGAGACAGGAGATATAGCTGGTCTGTCATAATATAATAAAGACAGTACATCTAGCTGGTCTGTCATAATTTAATAGAGACAGCAGATCTAGCTGGTCTGTCATAATATTATAGAGACAGTAGATCTAGCTGTTCTGTCATAATACAATAGAGACAGTAGATCTAGCTGGTCTGTCATAATATAACAGAGACAGTAGATCTAGCTGGTCTGTCATAATACAATAGAGACAGCAGATATAGCTGATCTGTCATAATGTAATAGAGACAGTATATCTCACGGGTCTGTCATAATATAATAGAGACAGTAGATCTAGCTGTTCTGTCATAATATAATAGAGACAGGAGATCTAGCTGGTCTCTCATAATTTAACAGAGGCAGTAGTTCTAGCTGGTCTGTCATAACATAATTGAGACAGTAGATCTAGCTGTTCTGTCATAATATAATAGAGACAGTAGATCTAGCTGGTCTGTCATAATATAATAGAGACAGTAGATCTAGCTGGTCTTTCATAATATAATAGAGACAGGAGATCTAGCTAGTCTGTCATAATATAATAGAGACAGTATATCTCACTGGTCTGTCATAATATAATAGAGACAGTAGATCTAGCTGGTCTGTCATAATTTAACAGAGGCAGTATATCTCGCTGGTCTGTCATAATATAATAGAGACAGTAGATCTAGCTGGTCTGTCATAATACAATAGAGACAGGAGATCTAGCTGGTCTCTCATTATTTAACAGAGGCAGTAGTTCTAGCTGGTCTGTCATAACATAATAGAGACAGTAGATCTAGCTGTTCTGTCATAATATATAATAGAGAAAGTAGATCTAGCTGGTCTGTCATAATATAATAGAGACAGTAGATCTAGCTGGTCTTTCATAATATAATAGAGACAGTATATCTAGCTGGTCTGACATAGTATAACAGACAGTAGATCTAGCTGGTCTGTCATAATATAATAGAGACAGGAGATCTAGCTGGTCTGTCATAATTTAATAGAGACAGCAGATCTAGCTGGTCTGTCATAATATAATAGAGACAGTAGATCTAGCTGGTCTGTCATATTATAATAGAGACCGTAGATCTAGCTGGTCTGTCGTAATATAATAGAGACAGGAGATATAGCTGGTCTGTCATAATATAATAAAGACAGTACATCTAGCTGGTCTGTCATAATTTAATAGAGACAGCAGATCTAGCTGGTCTGTCATAATATTATAGAGACAGTAGATCTAGCTGTTCTGTCATAATACAATAGAGACAGTAGATCTAGCTGGTCTGTCATAATATAACAGAGACAGTAGATCTAGCTGGTCTGTCATAATACAATAGAGACAGCAGATATAGCTGATCTGTCATAATGTAATAGAGACAGTATATCTCACGGGTCTGTCATAATATAATAGAGACAGTAGATCTAGCTGTTCTGTCATAATATAATAGAGACAGGAGATCTAGCTGGTCTCTCATAACTTAACAGAGGCAGTAGTTCTAGCTGGTCTGTCATAACATAATTGAGACAGTAGATCTAGCTGTTCTGTCATAATATAATAGAGACAGTAGATCTAGCTGGTCTGTCATAATATAATAGAGACAGTAGATCTAGCTGGTCTTTCATAATATAATAGAGACAGGAGATCTAGCTAGTCTGTCATAATATAATAGAGACAGTATATCTCACTGGTCTGTCATAATATAATAGAGACAGTAGATCTAGCTGGTCTGTCATAATATAATAGAGACAGTTTATCTCACGGGTCTGTCATAATATAATAGAGACAGTAGATCTAGCTGGTCTGTCATAATTTAACAGAGGCAGTATATCTCGCTGGTCTGTCATAATATAGTAGAGACAGTAGATCTAGCTGGTCTGTCATAATACAATAGAGACAGGAGATCTAGCTGGTCTCTCATAATTTAACAGAGGCAGTAGTTCTAGCTGGTCTGTCATAACATAATAGAGACAGTAGATCTAGCTGTTCTGTCATAATATATAATAGAGAAAGTAGATCTAGCTGGTCTGTCATAATATAATAGAGACAGTAGATCTAGCTGGTCTTTCATAATATAATAGAGACAGTATATCTAGCTGGTCTGTCATAGTATAACAGAGACAGTAGATCTAGCTGGTCTGTCATAATATAATAGAGACAGGAGATCTAGCTGGTCTGTCATAATTTAATAGAGACAGCAGATCTAGCTGGTCTGTCATAATATAATAGAGACAGTAGATCTAGCTGGTCTGTCATAATATAATAGAGACCGTAGATCTAGCTGGTCTGTCGTAATATAATAGAGACAGGAGATATAGCTGGTCTGTCATAATATAATAAAGACAGTACATCTAGCTGGTCTGTCATAATTTAATAGAGACAGCAGATCTAGCTGGTCTGTCATAATATTATAGAGACAGTAGATCTAGCTGTTCTGTCATAATACAATAGAGACAGTAGATCTAGCTGGTCTGTCATAATATAACAGAGACAGTAGATCTAGCTGGTCTGTCATAATACAATAGAGACAGCAGATATAGCTGATCTGTCATAATGTAATAGAGACAGTATATCTCACGGGTCTGTCATAATATAATAGAGACAGTAGATCTAGCTGTTCTGTCATAATATAATAGAGACAGGAGATCTAGCTGGTCTCTCATAATTTAACAGAGGCAGTAGTTCTAGCTGGTCTGTCATAACATAATTGAGACAGTAGATCTAGCTGTTCTGTCATAATATAATAGAGACAGTAGATCTAGCTGGTCTGTCATAATATAATAGAGACAGTAGATCTAGCTGGTCTTTCATAATATAATAGAGACAGTATATCTAGCTGGTCTGTCATAGTATAACAGAGACAGTAGATCTAGCTGGTCTGTCATAATATAATAGAGACAGGAGATCTAGCTGGTCTGTCATAATTTAATAGAGACAGCAGATCTAGCTGGTCTGTCATAATATAATAGAGACAGTAGATCTAGCTGGTCTGTCATAATATAATAGAGACCGTAGATCTAGCAGGTCTGTCGTAATATAATAGAGACAGGAGATATAGCTGGTCTGTCATAATATAATAGAGACAGTACATCTAGCTGGTCTGTCATAATTTAATAGAGACAGTAGATCTAGCTGTTCTGTCATAATACAATAGAGACAGTAGATCTAGCTGGTCTGTCATAATATAATAGAGATAGTAGATCTAGCTGGTCTGTCATAATTTAATAGAGACAGTAGATCTAGCTGGTCTGTCATAATATAATAGAGACAGTAGATCTAGCTGGTCTGTCATAATATAACAGAGACAGTAGATCTAGCTGGTCTGTCATAATACAATAGAGACAGCAGATATAGCTGGTCTGTCATAATATAATAGAGATAGTAGATCTAGCTAGTCTGTCATAATATAATAGAGACAGTATATCTCACTGGTCTGTCATAATATAATAGAGACAGTAGATCTAGCTGGTCTGTCATAATATAATAGAGACAGTTTATCTCACGGGTCTGTCATAATATAATAGAGACAGTAGATCTAGCTGGTCTGTCATAATTTAACAGAGGCAGTATATCTCGCTGGTCTGTCATAATATAATAGAGACAGTAGATCTAGCTGGTCTGTCATAATACAATAGAGACAGGAGATCTAGCTGGTCTCTCATAATTTAACAGAGGCAGTAGTTCTAGCTGGTCTGTCATAACATAATAGAGACAGTAGATCTAGCTGTTCTGTCATAATATATAATAGAGAAAGTAGATCTAGCTGGTCTGTCATAATATAATAGAGACAGTAGATCTAGCTGGTCTTTCATAATATAATAGAGACAGTATATCTAGCTGGTCTGTCATAGTATAACAGAGACAGTAGATCTAGCTGGTCTGTCATAATATAATAGAGACAGGAGATCTAGCTGGTCTGTCATAATTTAATAGAGACAGCAGATCTAGCTGGTCTGTCATAATATAATAGAGACAGTAGATCTAGCTGGTCTGTCATAATATAATAGAGACCGTAGATCTAGCTGGTCTGTCGTAATATAATAGAGACAGGAGATATTGCTGGTCTGTCATAATATAATAAAGACAGTACATCTAGCTGGTCTGTCATAGTATAACAGAGACAGTAGATCTAGCTGGTCTGTCATAATATAATAGAGACAGGAGATCTAGCTGGTCTGTCATAATTTAATAGAGACAGCAGATCTAGCTGGTCTGTCATAATATAATAGAGACAGTAGATCTAGCTGGTCTGTCATAATATAATAGAGACCGTAGATCTAGCAGGTCTGTCGTAATATAATAGAGACAGGAGATATAGCTGGTCTGTCATAATACAATAGAGACAGTACATCTAGCTGGTCTGTCATAATTTAATAGAGACAGTAGATCTAGCTGTTCTGTCATAATACAATAGAGACAGTAGATCTAGCTGGTCTGTCATACTATAATAGAGATAGTAGATCTAGCTGGTCTGTCATAATTTAATAGAGACAGTAGATCTAGCTGGTCTGTCATAATATAATAGAGACAGTAGATCTAGCTGGTCTGTCATAATATAACAGAGACAGTAGATCTAGCTGGTCTGTCATAATACAATAGAGACAGCAGATATAGCTGGTCTGTCATAATATAATAGAGATAGTAGATCTAGCTAGTCTGTCATAATATAATAGAGACAGTATACCTCACTGGTCTGTCATAATATAATAGAGACAGTAGATCTAGCTGGTCTGTCATAATATAATAGAGACAGCAGATCTATCTGGTCTGTCATAATATAATAGAGACCTAGAGACAGTAGATCTAGCTGTTCTGTCATAATACAATAGAGACAGTAGATCTAGCTGTTCTGTCATAATACAATAGAGACATTAGATCTAGCTGGTCTGTCATAATATAATAGAGAAAGTAGATCTATCTGGTCTGTCATAATATAATAGAGACAGCAGATATAGCTGGTCTGTCATAATATAATAGAGGCAGTAGATCTAGCTGTTCTGTCATAATATAATAGAGACAGTATATTGAGCTGGTCTGTCATAATTTAACAGAGGCAGTATATCTCGCTGGTCTGTCATAATATAATAGAGACAGTAGATCTAGCTGGTCTGTCATAATACAATAGAGACAGGAGATCTAGCTGGTCTCTCATAATTTAACAGAGGCAGTAGTTCTAGCTGGTCTGTCATAACATAATAGAGACAGTAGATCTAGCTGTTCTGTCATAATATATAATAGAGAAAGTAGATCTAGCTGGTCTGTCATAATATAATAGAGACAGTAGATCTAGCTGGTCTTTCATAATATAATAGAGACAGTATATCTAGCTGGTCTGTCATAGTATAACAGAGACAGTAGATCTAGCTGGTCTGTCATAATATAATAGAGACAGGAGATCTAGCTGGTCTGTCATAATTTAATAGAGACCGTAGATCTAGCTGGTCTGTCGTAATATAATAGAGACAGGAGATATAGCTGGTCTGTCATAATATAATAAAGACAGTACATCTAGCTGGTCTGTCATAATTTAATAGAGACAGCAGATCTAGCTGGTCTGTCATAATATTATAGAGACAGTAGATCTAGCTGTTTTGTCATAATACAATAGAGACAGTAGATCTAGCTGGTCTGTCATAATATAACAGAGACAGTAGATCTAGCTGGTCTGTCATAATACAATAGAGACAGCAGATATAGCTGATCTGTCATAATGTAATAGAGACAGTATATCTCACGGGTCTGTCATAATATAATAGAGACAGTAGATCTAGCTGTTCTGTCATAATATAATAGAGACAGGAGATCTAGCTGGTCTCTCATAATTTAACAGAGGCAGTAGTTCTAGCTGGTCTGTCATAACATAATTGAGACAGTAGATCTAGCTGTTCTGTCATAATATAATAGAGACAGTAGATCTAGCTGGTCTGTCATAATATAATAGAGACAGTAGATCTAGCTGGTCTTTCATAATATAATAGAGACAGTAGATCTAGCTGGTCTGTCATAATATAATAGAGACAGGAGATCTAGCTGGTCTGTCATAATTTAATAGAGACAGCAGATCTAGCTGGTCTGTCATAATATAATAGAGACAGTAGATCTAGCTGGTCTGTCATAATATAATAGAGACCGTAGATCTATTAGGTCTGTCGTAATATAATAGAGACAGGAGATATAGCTGGTCTGTCATAATATAATAGAGACAGTACATCTAGCTGGTCTGTCATAATTTAATAGAGACAGTAGATCTAGCTGTTCTGTCATAATACAATAGAGACAGTAGATCTAGCTGGTCTGTCATAATATAACAGAGACAGTAGATCTAGCTGGTCTGTCATAATACAATAGAGACAGCAGATATAGCTGATCTGTCATAATGTAATAGAGACAGTATATCTCACGGGTCTGTCATAATATAATAGAGACAGTAGATCTAGCTGTTCTGTCATAATATAATAGAGACAGGAGATCTAGCTGGTCTGTCATAATATAATAGAGACCTAGAGACAGTAGATCTAGCTGTTCTGTCATAATACAATAGAGACAGTAGATCTAGCTGGTCTGTCAAATATAATAGAGACAGTAGATCTTTTAATTTTTAAACATTTTTTTTTTTACTTTTATTTAACCAGGCAAGTCAGTTAAGAACAAATTCTTATTTTCAATGACGGCCTAGGAACAGTGGGTTAACTGCCTGTTCAGTGGCAGAACGACACCTCGTCAGCTCGGGGGTTTTAACTTGCAACCTTCCAGTTCCTAGTCCAAGTCTCTAACCACTAGGCTACCCTGCCGCCCCATCTAGCTGGTCTGTCATAAAATAATAGAGACAGTAGATCTAGCAGGTCTGTCATAATATAATAGAGACAGTAGATCTAGCTGGTCTGTCAAATATAATAGAGACAGTAGATCTAGATGGTCTGTCATAATATAACAGATACAGCATATATAGCTGGTCTGTCATAATATAATAGATATAGTAGATCTAGCTGGTCTGCCATAATATAATAGAGACCTAGAGACAGTAGATCTAGCTTGTCTGTCATAATATAATAGAGACAGTAGATCTATCAGGTCTGTCATAATATAATAAAGAACTAGAGACAGTAGATCTAGCTGTTCTGTCATAATACAATAGAGACAGTAGATCTAGCAAGTCTGTCATAATTTAATAGTGACAGTAGATCTTGCTGGTCTGTCATAATATAATAGAGACAGTAGATCTAGCTGGTCTGTCATAATATAATAGAGAAGGTAGATCTAGCTGGTCTGTCATATTATAATAGAGACCTAGAGACAGTAGATCTAGCTGTTCTGTCATAATACAATAGAGACATTAGATCTAGCTGGTCTGTCATAATATAATAGAGAAGGTAGATCTAGCTGGTCTGTCATATTATAATAGAGACCTAGAGACAGTAGATCTAGCTGTTCTGTCATAATATAATAGAGACAGTAGATCTAGCTGGTCTGTCAAATATAATAGAGACAGTAGATCTAGCTGGTCTGTCATAATATAACAGATACAGCAGATGTAGCTGGTCTGTCATAATATAATAGAGATAGTAGATCTAGCTGGTCTGTCATATTATAATAGAGACCTAGAGACAGTAGATCTAGCTGTTCTGTCATAATACAATAGAGACATTAGTTCTAGCTGGTCTGTCATAATAGAATAGAGACAGTATATCTCGCTGGTCTGTCATAATATAATAGAGACAGTAGATCTAGCTGTTCTGTCATAATAGAATAGAGACAGAATATCTCGCTGTTCTGTCATAATATAATAGAGACAGTAGATCTAGCTGGTCTGTCATAATTTAATAGAGACAGCAGATCTTGCTGGTCTGTCATAATATAATAGAGAGAGTAGATCTAGCTGGTCTGTCATAATATAATAGAGAAGGTAGATCTAGCTGGTCTGTCATATTATAATATTGACCTAGAGACAGTAGATCTAGCTGTTCTGTCATAATACAATAGAGACATTAGATCTAGCTGGTCTGTCATAATATAATAGAGATAGTAGATCTAGCTGGTCTGTCATAATATAATAGAGACAGCCGATCTAGCTGGTCTGTCATAATATAATAGAAACAGTAGATCTAGCTGTTCTGTCATAATATAATAGAGACAGTATATCGAGCTGGTCTGTCATAGTATAATAGAGACAGTAGATCTAGCTGGTCTGTCATAATATAATAGAGACATTAAATCTAGCTGGTCTGTCATAATATAATAGAGACAGTAGATCTAGCTGGTCTGTCATAATATAATAGCGAGAGAGTAGATCTAGCTGGTCTGTCATAATATAATAGAGACAGCAGATCTAGCTGGTCTGTCATAATTTAATAGAGACAGCAGATCTATCTGGTCTGTCATAATATAATAGAGACAGTAGATCTAGCTGTTCTGTCATAATAGAATAGAGACAGTATATCTCGCTGGTCTGTCATAATATAATAGAGACAGTAGATCTAGCTGGTCTGTCATAATATAATAGAGACAGTAGATGTAGCTGGTCTGTCATAATTTAAAGGAGACATCAGACCTAGCTGGTCTGTCATAATATAATAGAGACAGTAGATCTAGCTGTTCTGTCATAATAGAATAGAGACAGTATATCTCGCTGGTCTGTCATAATTTAATAGAGACAGCAGATCTAGCTGGTCTGTCATAATATAATACAGACAGTATATCTAGCTGGTCTGTCATAATATAATAGAGGCAGTAGATCTAGCAGGTCTGTCATAATATAATAGAGACAGTAGATCTAGCAGGTCTGTCATAACATAATAGAGACCTAGAGACAGTAGATCTAGCTGTTCTGTCACAATACAATAGAGACAGTAGATCTAGCTGGTCTGTCATAATTTAATAGAGGCAGTAGATCTAGCTGGTCTGTCATAATATAACAGAGACAGTAGATCTAGTTGGTCTGTCATAATATAATAGAGACAGTAGATCTAAAAGGTCTGTCATATTATAATAGAGACCTAGAGACAGTAGATCTAGCTGTTCTGCCATAATACAATAGAAACAGTAGATCTAGCTGGTCTGTCATTATATAATAGAGACAGTAGATCTAGCTGGTCTGTCATAATATAACAGAGACAGTAGATCTAGCAGGTCTGTCATAATATAATAGAGACCTAGAGACAGTAGATCTGGCTGTTCTGTCATAATATAATAGAGACAGTAGATCTAGCTGGTCTGTCAAATATAATAGAGACAGTAGATCTAGCTGGTCTGCCATAATATAATAGAGACCTAGAGACAGTAGATCTAGCTGTTCTGTCATAATACAATAGAGACAGTAGATCTAGCTGTTCTGTCATAATACAATAGAGACATTAGATCTAGCTGGACTGTCATAATATAATAGAGAAAGTAGATCTATCTGGTCTGTCATAATATAATAGAGACAGCAGATATAGCTGGTCTGTCATAATATAATAGAGGCAGTAGATCTAGCTGTTCTGTCATAATATAATAGAGACAGTATATTGAGCTGGTCTGTCATAATATAATAGAGACAGTATATTGAGCTAGTCTGTCATAGTATAATAGAAACAGTAGATCTAGCTGTTCTGTCATAATATAATACAGACAGTATATCTAGCTGGTCTGTCATAATATAATAGAGGCAGTAGATCTAGCAGGTCTGTCATAATATAATAGAGACAGTAGATCTAGCAGGTCTGTCATAATATAATAGAGACCTAGAGACAGTAGATCTAGCTGTTCTGTCACAATACAATAGAGACAGTAGATCTAGCTGGTCTGTCATAATTTAATAGAGGCAGTAGATCTAGCTGGTCTGTCATAATATAACAGAGACAGTAGATCTAGTTGGTCTGTCATAATATAATAGAGACAGTAGATCTAACAGGTCTGTCATATTATAATAGAGACCTAGAGACAGTAGATCTAGCTGTTCTGCCATAATACAATAGAAACAGTAGATCTAGCTGGTCTGTCATTATATAATAGAGACAGTAGATCTAGCTGGTCTGTCATAATATAACAGAGACAGTAGATCTAGCAGGTCTGTCATAATATAATAGAGACCTAGAGACAGTAGATCTGGCTGTTCTGTCATAATATAATAGAGACAGTAGATCTAGCTGGTCTGTCATAATATAATAGAGACAGCAGATCTATCTGGTCTGTCATAATATAATAGAGACCTAGAGACAGTAGATCTAGCTGTTCTGTCATAATATAATAGAGACAGTAGATCTAGCTGGTCTGTCAAATATAATAGAGACAGTAGATCTAGCTGGTCTGCCATAATATAATAGAGACCTAGAGACAGTAGATCTAGCTGTTCTGTCATAATACAATAGAGCCAGTAGATCTAGGTGGTCTGTCATGATTTAATAGAGACAGCAGATCTTGCTGGTCTGTCATAATATAAAAGAGACAGTAGATCTAGCTGGTCTGTCATAATATAATAGAGAAGGTAGATCTAGCTGGTCTGTCATATTATAATAGAGACCTAGAGACAGTAGATCTAGCTGTTCTGTCATAATACAATAGAGACATTAGATCTAGCTGGTCTGTCATAATATAATAGAGATAGTAGATCTAGCTGGTCTGTCATAATATAACAGAGACAGCAGATATAGCTGGTCTGTCATAATATAATAGAGAAAGTAGATCTAGGTGGTATGTCATAATATAATAGAGACAGTAGATCTAGCTGGTCTGTCATAATATAATAGAGAAGGTAGATCTAGCTGGTCTGTCATAGTATAATAGAGACCTAGAGACAGTAGATCTAGCTGTTCTGTCATAATACAATAGAGACAGTAGATCTAGCTGTTCTGTCATAATACAATAGAGACATTAGATCTAGCTGGTCTGTCATAATATAATAGAGAAAGTAGATCTATCTGGTCTGTCATAATATAATAGAGACAGCAGATATAGCTGGTCTGTCATAATATAATAGAGGCAGTAGATCTAGCTGTTCTGTCATAATATAATAGAGACAGTATATTGAGCTGGTCTGTCATAATATAATAGAGACAGTATATTGAGCTAGTCTGTCATAGTATAATAGAAACAGTAGATCTAGCTGTTCTGTCATAATATAATACAGACAGTATATCTAGCTGGTCTGTCATAATATAATAGAGGCAGTAGATCTAGCAGGTCTGTCATAATATAATAGAGACAGTAGATCTAGCAGGTCTGTCATAATATAATAGAGACCTAGAGACAGTAGATCTAGCTGTTCTGTCACAATACAATAGAGACAGTAGATCTAGCTGGTCTGTCATAATTTAATAGAGGCAGTAGATCTAGCTGGTCTGTCATAATATAACAGAGACAGTAGATCTAGTTGGTCTGTCATAATATAATAGAGACAGTAGATCTAACAGGTCTGTCATATTATAATAGAGACCTAGAGACAGTAGATCTAGCTGTTCTGCCATAATACAATAGAAACAGTAGATCTAGCTGGTCTGTCATTATATAATAGAGACAGTAGATCTAGCTGGTCTGTCATAATATAACAGAGACAGTAGATCTAGCAGGTCTGTCATAATATAATAGAGACCTAGAGACAGTAGATCTGGCTGTTCTGTCATAATATAATAGAGACAGTAGATCTAGCTGGTCTGTCATAATATAATAGAGACAGCAGATCTATCTGGTCTGTCATAATATAATAGAGACCTAGAGACAGTAGATCTAGCTGTTCTGTCATAATATAATAGAGACAGTAGATCTAGCTGGTCTGTCAAATATAATAGAGACAGTAGATCTAGCTGGTCTGCCATAATATAATAGAGACCTAGAGACAGTAGATCTAGCTGTTCTGTCATAATACAATAGAGCCAGTAGATCTAGCTGGTCTGTCATAATATAATAGAGACAGTATATTGAGCTGGTCTGTCATAGTATAATAGAAACAGTAGATCTAGCTGTTCTGTCATAATATAATAGAGACAGTATATTGAGCTGGTCTGTCATAGTATAATAGAGACAGTAGATCTAGCTGGTCTGTCATAATATAATCGAGACAGTAAATCTAGCTGGTCTGTCATAATATAATAGAGACAGTAGATCTAGCTGGTCTCTCATAATATAATAGAGACAGTAGATCTAGCAGGTCTGTCATAATATAATAGAGACAGCAGATCTAGCAGGTCTGTCATAATTTAATAGAGACAGCAGATCTATCTGGTCTGTCATAATAGAATAGAGACAGTAGATCTAGCTGTTCTGTCATAATTTAATAGAGACAGCAGATCTATCTGGTCTGTCATAATAGAATAGAGACAGTAGATCTAGCTGTTCTGTCATAATATAATAGAGACAGTAAATCTAGCTGGTCTGTCATAATATAATAGAGACAGTAGATCTAGCTGGTCTCTCATAATATAATAGAGAGAGTAGATCTAGCTGGTCTGTCATAATATAATAGAGACAGCAGATCTAGCTGGTCCGTCATAATTTAATAGAGACAGCAGATCTATCTGGTCTGTCATAATAGAATTAGAGACAGTAGATCTAGCTGTTCTGTCATAATAGAATAGAGACAGTATATCTCGCTGGTCTGTCATAATATAATAGAGACAGTAGATCTAGCTGGACTGTCATAATATAATAGAGACAGTAGATCTAGCTGGTCTGTCATAATATAATAGAGACAGTAAATTTAGCTGGTCTGTCATAATTTAATAGAGACAGTAGATCTAGCTGGTCTGTCATAATTTAATAGAGACAGCAGATCTTGCTGGTCTGTCATAATATAATAGAGACAGTAGATCTAGCTGGTCTGTCATAATATAATAGAGAAGGTAGATCTAGCTGGTCTGTCATATTATAATAGAGACCTAGAGACAGTAGATCTAGCTGTTCTGTCATAATACAATAGAGACATTAGATCTAGCTGGTCTGTCATAATATAATAGAGGCAGTAGATCTAGGTGGTATGTCATAATATAATAGAGACAGCCGATCTAGCTGGTCTGTCATAATATAATAGAAACAGTAGATCTAGCTGTTCTGTCATAATATAATAGAGACAGTATATCAAGCTGGTCTGTCATAGTATAATAGAGACAGTAGATCTAGCTGGTCTGTCATAATATAATAGAGACAGTAAATCTAGCTGGTCTGTCATAATATAATAGAGACAGTAGATCTAGCTGGTCTCTCATAATATAATAGAGAGAGTAGATCTAGCTGGTCTGTCATAATATAATAGAGACAGCAGATCTAGCTGGTCTGTCATAATTTAATAGAGACAGCAGATCTATCCGGTCTGTCATAATATAATAGAGACAGTAGATCTAGCTGTTCTGTCATAATAGAATAGAGACAGTATATCTCGCTGGTCTGTCATAATATAATAGAGACAGTATATCTAGCTGGTCTGTCATAATATAATAGAGACAGTAGATATAGCTGGTCTGTCGTAATATAATAGAGACAGTAAATTTAGCTTGTCTGTCATAATTTAATAGAGACATCAGACCTAGCTGGTCTGTCATAATATAATAGAGACAGTAGATCTACCTGGTCTGTCATAATTTAATAGAGACAGCAGATCTATCTGGTCTGTCATAATATAATAGAGACAGTAGATCTAGCTGTTCTGTCATAATATAATAGAGACAGTATATCTCGCTGGTCTGTCATAATATAATAGAGACAGTAGATCTAGCTGTTCTGTCATAATAGAATAGAGACAGAATATCTCGCTGTTCTGTCATAATATAATAGAGACAGTGGATCTAGCTGGTCTGTCATAATATAATAGAGAACTAGAGACAGTAGATCTAGCTGTTCTGTCATAATATAATAGAGACAGTAGATCTAGCTGGTCTGTCAAATATAATAGAGACAGTAGATCTAGCTGGTCTGTCATAATATAACAGATACAGCAGATGTAGCTGGTCTGTCATAATATAATAGAGACAGTAGATCTAGCTGGTCTGTCATAATATAATAGAGAAGGTAGATCTAGCTGGTCTGTCATATTATAATAGAGACCTAGAGACAGTAGATCTAGCTGTTCTGTCATAATACAATAGAGACATTAGATCTAGCTGGTCTGTCATAATATAATAGAGAACTAGAGACAGTAGATCTAGCTGTTCTGTCATAATATAATAGAGACAGTAGATCTAGCTGGTCTGTCAAATATAATAGAGACAGTAGATCTAGCTGGTCTGTCATAATATAACAGATACAGCAGATGTAGCTGGTCTGTCATAATATAATAGAGATAGTAGATCTAGCTGGTCTGTCATATTATAATAGAGACCTAGAGACAGTAGATCTAGCTGTTCTGTCATAATACAATAGAGACATTAGATCTAGCTGGTCTTTCATAATATAATAGAGACAGTATATCTAGCTGGTCTGTCATAGTATAACAGAGACAGTAGATCTAGCTGTTCTGTCATAATAGAATAGAGACAGTATATCTCGCTGGTCTGTCATAATATAATAGAGACAGTAGATCTAGCTGTTCTGTCATAATACAATAGAGACAGAATATCTCGCTGTTCTGTCATAATATAATAGAGACAGTAGATCTAGCTGGTCTGTCATAATTTAATAGAGACAGCAGATCTTGCTGGTCTGTCATAATATAATAGAGAGAGTAGATCTAGCTGGTCTGTCATAATATAATAGAGAAGGTAGATCTAGCTGGTCTGTCATATTATAATATTGACCTAGAGACAGTAGATCTAGCTGTTCTGTCATAATACAATAGAGACATTAGATCTAGCTGGTCTGTCATAATATAATAGAGATAGTAGATCTAGCTGGTCTGTCATAATATAATAGAGACAGCCGATCTAGCTGGTCTGTCATAATACAATAGAAACAGTAGATCTAGCTGTTCTGTCATAATATAATAGAGACAGTATATCGAGCTGGTCTGTCATAATATAATAGAGACAGTAGATCTAGCTGTTCTGTCATGATAGAATAGAGACAGAATATCTCGCTGTTCTGTCATAATTTAATAGAGACAGCAGATCTAGCTGGTCTGTCATAATATAATACAGACAGTATATCTAGCTGGTCTGTCATAATATAATAGAGGCAGTAGATCTAGCAGGTCTGTCATAATATAATAGAGACAGTAGATCTAGCAGGTCTGTCATAATATAATAGAGACCTAGAGACAGTAGATCTAGCTGTTCTGTCACAATACAATAGAGACAGTAGATCTAGCTGGTCTGTCATAATTTAATAGAGGCAGTAGATCTAGCTGGTCTGTCATAATATAACAGAGACAGTAGATCTAGTTGGTCTGTCATAATATAATAGAGACAGTAGATCTAGCAGGTCTGTCATATTATAATAGAGACCTAGAGACAGTAGATCTAGCTGTTCTGCCATAATACAATAGAAACAGTAGATCTAGCTGGTCTGTCATTATATAATAGAGACAGTAGATCTAGCTGGTCTGTCATAATATAACAGAGACAGTAGATCTAGCAGGTCTGTCATGATATAATAGAGACCTAGAGACAGTAGATCTGGCTGTTCTGTCATAATATAATAGAGACAGTAGATCTAGCTGGTCTGTCATAATATAATAGAGACAGCAGATCTATCTGGTCTGTCATAATATAATAGAGACCTAAAGACAGTAGATCTAGCTGTTCTGTCATAATATAATAGAGACAGTAGATCTAGCTGGTCTGTCAAATATAATAGAGACAGTAGATCTAGCTGGTCTGTCATAATATAACAGATACAGCAGATATAGCTGGTCTGTCATAATATAATAGAGATAGTAGATCTAGCTGGTCTGCCATAATATAATAGAGACCTAGAGACAGTAGATCTATCTGGTCTGTCATAATATAATAGAGACAGTAGATCTATCAGGTCCGTCATAATATAATAAAGAACTAGAGACAGTAGATCTAGCTGTTCTGTCATAGTACAATAGAGACAGTAGATCTAGCTGGTCTGTCATGATTTAATAGAGACAGCAGATCTTGCTGGTCTGTCATAATATAAAAGAGACAGTAGATCTAGCTGGTCTGTCATAATATAATAGAGAAGGTAGATCTAGCTGGTCTGTCATATTATAATAGAGACCTAGAGACAGTAGATCTAGCTGTTCTGTCATAATACAATAGAGACATTAGATCTAGCTGGTCTGTCATAATATAATAGAGATAGTAGATCTAGCTGGTCTGTCATAATATAACAGAGACAGCAGATATAGCTGGTCTGTCATAATATAATAGAGGCAGTAGATCTAGGTGGTATGTCATAATGTAACAGAGACAGCCGATCTAGCTGGTCTGTCATAATATAATAGAAACAGTAGATCTAGCTGTTCTGTCATAATATAATAGAGACAGTATATCGAGCTGGTCTGTCATAGTATAATAGAGACAGTAGATCTAGCTGGTCTGTCATAATATAATAGAGAGAGTAGATCTAGCAGGTCTGTCATAATATAACAGAGACAGCAGATCTAGCATGTCTGTCATAATTTAATAGAGACAGCAGATCTATCTGGTCTGTCATAATAGAATAGAGACAGTAGATCTAGCTGTTCTGTCATAATAGAATAGAGACAGTAAATCTAGCTGGTCTGTCATAATATAATAGAGACAGTAGATCTAGCTGATCTCTCATAATATAATAGAGAGAGTAGATCTAGCTGGTCTGTCATAATATAATAGAGACAGCAGATCTAGCTGGTCTGTCATAATTTAATAGAGACAGCAGATATATCTGGTCTGTCATAATAGAATAGAGACAGTAGATCTAGCTGTTCTGTCATAATTTAATAGAGACAGCAGATCTATCTGGTCTGTCATAATAGAATAGAGACAGTAGATCTAGCTGTTCTGTCATAATATAATAGAGACAGTAAATCTAGCTGGTCTGTCATAATATAATAGAGACAGTAGATCTAGCTGGTCTCTCATAATATAATAGAGAGAGTAGATCTAGCTGGTCTGTCATAATATAATAGAGACAGCAGATCTAGCTGGTCTGTCATAATTTAATAGAGACAGCAGATCTATCTGGTCTGTCATAATATAATTAGAGACAGTAGCTCTAGCTGTTCTGTCATAATAGAATAGAGACAGTATATCTCGCTGGTCTGTCATAATATAATAGAGACAGTAGATCTAGCTGGACTGTCATAATATAATAGAGACAGTAGATCTAGCTGGTCTGTCATAATTTAATAGAGACAGCAGATCTATCTGGTCTGTCATAATATAATAGAGACAGTAGATCTAGCTGTTCTGTCATAATAGAATAGAGACAGTATATCTCGCTGGTCTGTCATAATATAATAGAGACAGTAGATCTAGCTGGTCTGTCATAATATAATAGAGACAGTAGATCTAGCTGGTCTGTCATAATATAATAGAGACAGTAGATCTAGCTGGTCTGTCATAATATAATAGAGACAGTAAATTTAGCTGGTCTGTCATAATTTAATAGAGACAGCAGATCTATCTGGTCTGTCATAATATAATAGAGACAGTAGATCTAGCTGTTCTGTCATAATAGAATAGAGACAGTATATCTCGCTGGTCTGTCATAATATAATAGAGACAGTAGATCTAGCTGGTCTGTCATAATATAATAGAGACAGTAGATCTAGCTGGTCTGTCATAATATAATAGAGACAGTAAATTTAGCTGGTCTGTCATGATTTAATAGAGACATCAGACCTAGCTGGTCTGTCATAATATAATAGAGACAGCAGATCTAGCTGGTCTGTCATAATATAATAGAGACAGTAGATCTAGCTGTTCTGTCATGATAGAATAGAGACAGAATATCTCGCTGTTCTGTCATAATATAATAGAGACAGTAGATCTAGCTGGTCTTTCATAATTTAATAGAGACAGCAGATCTAGCTGGTCTGTCATAATATAATACAGACAGTATATCTAGCTGGTCTGTCATAATATAATAGAGGCAGTAGATCTAGCAGGTCTGTCATAATATAATAGAGACAGTAGATCTAGCAGGTCTGTCATAATATAATAGAGACCTAGAGACAGTAGATCTAGCTGTTCTGTCACAATACAATAGAGACAGTAGATCTAGCTGGTCTGTCATAATTTAATAGAGGCAGTAGATCTAGCTGGTCTGTCATAATATAACAGAGACAGTAGATCTAGTTGGTCTGTCATAATATAATAGAGACAGTAGATCTAGCAGGTCTGTCATATTATAATAGAGACCTAGAGACAGTAGATCTAGCTGTTCTGCCATAATACAATAGAAACAGTAGATCTAGCTGGTCTGTCATTATATAATAGAGACAGTAGATCTAGCTGGTCTGTCATAATATAACAGAGACAGTAGATCTAGCAGGTCTGTCATGATATAATAGAGACCTAGAGACAGTAGATCTGGCTGTTCTGTCATAATATAATAGAGACAGTAGATCTAGCTGGTCTGTCAAAATATAATAGAGACAGCAGATCTATCTGGTCTGTCATAATATAATAGAGACCTAAAGACAGTAGATCTAGCTGTTCTGTCATAATATAATAGAGACAGTAGATCTAGCTGGTCTGTCAAATATAATAGAGACAGTAGATCTAGCTGGTCTGTCATAATATAACAGATACAGCAGATATAGCTGGTCTGTCATAATATAATAGAGATAGTAGATCTAGCTGGTCTGCCATAATATAATAGAGACCTAGAGACAGTAGATCTATCTGGTCTGTCATAATATAATAGAGACAGTAGATCTATCAGGTCCGTCATAATATAATAAAGAACTAGAGACAGTAGATCTAGCTGTTCTGTCATAATACAATAGAGACAGTAGATCTAGCTGGTCTGTCATGATTTAATAGAGACAGCAGATCTTGCTGGTCTGTCATAATATAAAAGAGACAGTAGATCTAGCTGGTCTGTCATAATATAATAGAGAAGGTAGATCTAGCTGGTCTGTCATATTATAATAGAGACCTAGAGACAGTAGATCTAGCTGTTCTGTCATAATACAATAGAGACATTAGATCTAGCTGGTCTGTCATAATATAATAGAGATAGTAGATCTAGCTGGTCTGTCATAATATAACAGAGACAGCAGATATAGCTGGTCTGTCATAATATAATAGAGGCAGTAGATCAAGGTGGTATGTCATAATGTAACAGAGACAGCCGATCTAGCTGGTCTGTCATAATATAATAGAAACAGTAGATCTAGCTGGTCTGTCATAATATAATAGAGAGAGTAGATCTAGCTGGTCTGTCATAATATAATAGAGACAGCAGATCTAGCTGGTCTGTCATAATTTAATAGAGACAGCAGATATATCTGGTCTGTCATAATAGAATAGAGACAGTAGATCTAGCTGTTCTGTCATAATTTAATAGAGACAGCAGATCTATCTGGTCTGTCATAATAGAATAGAGACAGTAGATCTAGCTGTTCTGTCATAATATAATAGAGACAGTAAATCTAGCTGGTCTGTCATAATATAATAGAGACAGTAGATCTAGCTGGTCTCTCATAATATAATAGAGAGAGTAGATCTAGCTGGTCTGTCATAATATAATAGAGACAGCAGATCTAGCTGGTCTGTCATAATTTAATAGAGACAGCAGATCTATCTGGTCTGTCATAACAGAATTAGAGACAGTAGATCTAGCTGTTCTGTCATAATAGAATAGAGACAGTATATCTCGCTGGTCTGTCATAATATAATAGAGACAGTAGATCTAGCTGGACTGTCATAATATAATAGAGACAGTAGATCTAGCTGGTCTGGCATAATATAATAGAGACAGTAAATTTAGCTGGTCTGTCATAATTTAATAGAGACAGTAGATCTAGCTGGTCTGTCATAATTTAATAGAGACAGCAGATCTATCTGGTCTGTCATAATATAATAGAGACAGTAGATCTAGCTGTTCTGTCATAATAGAATAGAGACAGTATATCTCGCTGGTCTGTCATAATATAATAGAGACAGTAGATCTAGCTGTTCTGTCATAATAGAATAGAGACAGAATATCTCGCTGTTCTGTCATAATATAATAGAGACAGTAGATCTAGCTGGTCTGTCATAATTTAATAGAGACAGCAGATCTTGCTGGTCTGTCATAATATAATAGAGACAGTAGATCTAGCTGGTCTGTCATAATATAATAGAGAAGGTAGATCTAGCTGGTCTGTCATATTGTAATAGAGACCTAGAGACAGTAGATCTAGCTGGTCTGTCATAATATAATAGAGACAGTAGATCTAGCTGGTCTGTCGTAATATAATAGAGACAGTAAATTTAGCTTGTCTGTCATAATTTAATAGAGACATCAGACCTAGCTGGTCTGTCATAATATAATAGAGACAGTATATCAAGCTGGTCTGTCATAGTATAATAGAGACAGTAGATCTAGCTGGTCTGTCATAATATAATAGAGACAGTAAATCTAGCTGGTCTGTCATAATATAATAGAGACAGTAGATCTAGCTGGTCTCTCATAATATAATAGAGAGAGTAGATCTAGCTGGTCTGTCATAATATAATAGAGACAGCAGATCTAGCTGGTCTGTCATAATTTAATAGAGACAGCAGATCTATCTGGTCTGTCATAATATAATAGAGACAGTAGATCTAGCTGTTCTGTCATAATAGAATAGAGACAGTATATCTCGCTGGTCTGTCATAATATAATAGAGACAGTATATCTAGCTGGTCTGTCATAATATAATAGAGACAGTAGATCTAGCTGGTCTGTCGTAATATAATAGAGACAGTAAATTTAGCTTGTCTGTCATAATTTAATAGAGACATCAGACCTAGCTGGTCTGTCATAATATAATAGAGACAGTAGATCTAGCTGGTCTGTCATAATTTAATAGAGACAGCAGATCTATCTGGTCTGTCATAATATAATAGAGACAGTAGATCTAGCTGTTCTGTCATAATATAATAGAGACAGTATATCTCGCTGGTCTGTCATAATATAATAGAGACAGTATATCTAGCTGTTCTGTCATAATAGAATAGAGACAGAATATCTCGCTGTTCTGTCATAATATAATAGAGACAGTGGATCTAGCTGGTCTGTCATAATATAATAGAGACAGGAATTCTAGCTGGTCTGTAATAATTTAACAGAGGCAATAGATCTAGCTGGTCTGTCATAATATAATAGAGACACTGGATCTAGCTGTTCTGTCTTAATACAATAGAGACAGTAGATCTAGCTGGTCTTTCATAAGTTAATAGAGACAGCAGATCTAGCTGGTCTGTCATAATATAATACAGACAGTAGATCTAGCTGGTCTGTCATAATATAATAGAGGCAGTAGATCTAGCAGGTCTGTCATAATATAATAGAGACAGTAGATCTAGCAGGTCTGTCATAATATAATAGAGACCTAGAGACAGTAGGTCTAGCTGTTCTGTCACAATACAATAGAGACAGTAGATCTAGCTGGTCTGTCATAATTTAATAGAGGCAGTAGATATAGCTGGTCTGTCATAATATAACAGAGACAGTAGATCTAGTTGGTCTGTCATAATATAATAGAGACAGTAGATCTAGCAGGTCTGTCATATTATAATAGAGACCTAGAGACAGTAGATCTAGCTGTTCTGCCATAATACAATAGAGACAGTAGATCTATATGGTCTGTCATTATATAACAGAGAAAGTAGATCTAGCAGGTCTGTCATAATATAATAGAGACCTAGAGACAGTAGATCTGGCTGTTCTGTCATAATACAATAGAGACAGTAGATCTAGCTGCTCTGTCAAATATAATAGAGACAGTAGATCTAGCTGGTCTGTCATAATTTAATAGAGACAGCAGATCTATCTGGTCTGTCATAATATAATAGAGACAGTAGATCTAGCTTTTCTGTCATAATAGAATAGAGACAGTATATCTCGCTGGTCTCTCATACGATAATAGAGACAGTAGATCTAGCTGGTCTGTCATAATATAATAGAGACAGTAGATCTAGCTGGTCTGTCATAATATAATAGAGTCAGTATATCTCGCTGGTCTGTCATAATTTAATAGAGACAGCAGATCTATCTGGTCTGTCATAATATAATAGAGACAGTAGATCCAGCTGTTCTGTCATAATACAATAGAGACAGTAGATCTAGCTGGTCTGTCATAATTTAACAGAGGCAGATTATCTCGCTGGTCTGTCATAATATAATAGAGACAGTAGATCTAGCTGGTCTGTCATAATTTCACAGAGGCAGTAGATCTAGCTGGTCTGTCATAATATAATAGAGACAGGAGATCTAGCTGGTCTGTCATAATTTATTAGAGACAGCAGATCTAGCTGGTCTGTCATAATATAATAGAGACAGTAGATCTAGCTGGTCTGTCATAATATAATAGAGACAGTGGATCTAGCAGGTCTGTCATATTATAATAGAGACCTAGAGACAGTAGATCTAGCTGTTCTGTCATAATACAATAGAGACAGTAGATTTAGCTGGTCTGTCATAATATAACAGAGACAGTAGATCTAGCTGGTCTGTCATAATATAATAGAGACAGTAGATCTAGCAGGTCTGTCATAATATAATAGAGACCTAGAGACAGTAGATCAAGCTGTTCTGTCATAATACAATAGAGACAGTAGATCTAGCTGGTCTGTCAAATATAATAGAGACAGTAGATCTAGCTGGTCTGTCATAATATAACAGATACAGCAGATATAGCTGGTCTGTCACAATATAATAGAGACAGTATATCTAGCTGGTCTTTCATAATATAATAGAGACAGTATATCTAGCTGGTCTGTCATAGTATAATAGAGACAGTAGATATAGCTGGTCTGTCATAATATAATAGAGACAGGAGATCTAGCTGGTCTGTCATAATTTAACAGAGGCAGTAGATCTAGCTGGTCTGTCAAATATAATAGAGACAGTAGATCTAGCTGGTCTGTCATAATATAATAGAAACAGTAGATCTAGCAGGTCTGTCATAATATAACAGATACAGCAGATATATCTGGTCTGTCATAATATAATAGAGATAGTAGATCTAGCTGGTCTGTCATAATATAATAGAGACCTAGAGACAGTAGATCTAGCTGGTCTGTCATAATATAATAAAGAACTAGAGACAGTAGATCTAGCTGTTCTGTCATAATACAATAGAGACAGTAGATCTAGCTGGTCTGTCATAATATAATAGAGACAGTAAATCTAGCTGGTCTGTCATAATATAACAGATACAGCAGATATAGCTGGTCTGTCATAATATAATAGAGATAGTAGATCTAGCTGGTCTGTCATAATATAATAGAGACCTAGAGACAGTAGATCTAGCTGGTCTGTCATAATATAATAAATAACTAGAGACAGTAGATCTAGCTGTTCTGTCATAATACAATAGAGACAGTAGATCTAGCTGGTCTGTCATAATATAATAGAGACAGTAAATCTAGCTGGTCTGTCATAATTTAATAGCGACAGCAGATCTTCCTGGTCTGTCATAATATAATAGAGACAGTAGATGTCACGATTCTTCAAGTCGAACCCAGAAGCAGACCAGGACAAGGAGAGTAGGAAAAAGGTGAGTATTTATTTACAAGTGAATGGGTAGATATATCCAGGTGGTGTAGCGGGTAGCGGTGATGAGTTGATGGGAGTAAATAGGTGGATCCAATGGGGAAGCGGAATCTTCTGACGACCAGGCGGGAATGGGGTAAATGATCCGGGTGAGTAACTGAAGACAGAACAAACAGAGGTAAGTTCAAGGAAAGCAATACGTAACAAACAACAAAACAACTTCTATCCAACTTGAGGCTGATACTCTGGCACAACATACTGTTCATGGCTAACGATCCGGCAGGGAATGGATGTCAGGTCCGGGCTTATGAAGAGGAGAGATGATGATCAGGACCAGGTGTGCAGATAGCTGATGGGATACAGGTGCGGGTAATCAGAAACCCCAACTGGCTACATTGCCCGGCAACCAGACAGGGTGCGTTCCAGGACGCCGGAAAAACTCTCCAGGACAGAACATAGGCAAAAAACAGACTCAGGAAACGGGATTCGTGACAGTAGATCTAGCTGGTCTATCATAATATAATAGAGAAGGTAGATCTAGCTGGTCTGTCATAATATAATAGAGACAGTAAATCTAGCAGGTCTGTCATATTATAATAGAGACCTAAAGACAGTAGATCTAGCTGTTCTGTCATAATACAATAGAGACAGTAGATCTAGCTGGTCTGTCATAATATAATAGAGACAGTAGATCTAGCTGGTCTGTCATAATATAATATTGACAGTATATCTAGCTGGTCTGTCATAGTATAATAGAGACAGTAGATCTAGCTGGTCTGTCATAATATAATAGAGACAGTAAATCTAGCTTGTCTGTCATAATTTAATAGAGACAGCAGATCCGCCATTTTTATGCACCTTTCTCCACTGTCTGGGTCTGAGGGGCTTTGCCCCTTCTACAAATCCTATTTATATGATGAATAATGTCCACGACCTTGAAGCTTCAAATGAGGATCAATGGAAACGGGATGTACTTGAGCTCAATTTCGTGTCTCATAGCAAAGGGTCTGAATAGTTATGTAAATAAGGTATTTCTGTTTTTTAATTTGCAAAAAAAAAAGTCTTTACATTGTCATTATGGGTTATTGATGAGGAAAAAAACAATTTAATACATCTCACAATAAGGCTGTAATGTAACAAAACTTTGAGAAAGTCAAGAGGTATGAATCCTTTCCGAATGCACTGAATGTAAAGACGCATCTTAAATTGACGATCTCAACAAAGAGCTGGACTGAATGCACTCTTGTCTTAAACTGGCAATCTGTCACACCCTGTACCGTTTCACCTCTTGTGCTGGTCTCCACCCCCTACCAGGTGTCTCCAATTTTCCCCCACTATCCCCTGTGTGTCTATACCAGCGTTCTCTGTTTGTCTGTTGCCAGTTCGTTTTTACCAGTCAAGTCTTGCCAGCGGTTTTCTCCGTGTTTTTCCTCTTTCATGTTTTTGTTCTCATCTCCCGGGTTACGACCTTTTGCTTGTCCTGATCTGAGCCTGCCTGCCGTCTACGTCTGCCAACGATTACGAATCCCTGCCTGCCCTCGATCTGCCTTTTGCCTGCCCCTGTGTACTCAATAAATCTCTGAGACTTAAACGATCAGATGCATCGCCGTCATACATTTAGCTTTGGATAGATAATATACTTACTTAGAATAATAATCTTTAAACACTGACAAACTGTTTTCCAGCATTCTTGTCTTTGGAATGCTAGTTTCTTTTCCAATATCCCCACTTTAATGTATTACTTTAATAGGTATATTTCACAAGGACAATGCACATTAATCAATATTTTGATAAAAGTGCCAGATTTAGCCAGCGAGCTAATTTCCATCTGTAGTCCCTGTAAATTAGAATTACATCAAAGTAATTAACTATGAATGATGATTAATTAACTGTCCGCCTCAATATTTGAATAGGAATGTATGCTCTTTGAAAAGAGAACGACTCAGAATGGTAGAAATGCATTTGTGGCTGCTCTGCTTTCTTGTAAGATCTGTTTGATATGCATGGAATGGAAATATAATTCAGCGGGGGAATGGCGAAGGTTCACAAGGATGGAGGAATTCAGATATGACGTCATTGTTTTTAGCACTACCCACAGAGCTCTTAAACTACGGCCCGCCACATGGTTCAATGTGCCAGTAAATCAGCACAATCTCTTTTTTCATTTTTTTTCTAATTGTCGCCGTCTTGGAGCTAGAATTTGGATCATGTATACTGTGCTAATGATGACACAAACTAATAGTAGCAGAGAGTAATGTACAGTACGGCGAACCAAGCAAATTAGGCATTTATGGTAAGTACATGGGAGCCGCCATTTTTATGCACCTTTCTCCACTGTCTGGGTCTGAGGGGCTATGCCCCTTCTACAAATTATATTAATATGATTAATAATGTCCACGACCTTGAAGCTTCAAATGAGGAGTACCTTCATAAAGAGACGGAGATCAGAGATGTCACTAGGCTACTTGTATCTGTGTCTCTGTACTACACTGTAAATAGTGGGACGATGCTGTTGTTCATCTGAAGTGCTTTTACTGATTTAGAATGATTTAAATATTATGCTTCGTTTCGTTCAACCTATTCTATTAAATTTGTACAAATCAAATAGATTTGAGAGATCAATATGATTTTTTCTTTATTGAATGAACATTTCTAAATTGCGTTCAAAACCTCATCCACGCATTGAATAGCGGTGGGGGCAGTGTGGCAGCAGCAGCAGCCTATCAGAAGAGTTAGAGGCGTGGCTTACTGGTGGCTTACTGGTGGCTTACTTATGGCTTTCAGTTTTTGCCCACCTCAAATCAAATTGTATTGGTCACATACACATGGTTAGCAGATGTTATTGCAATTGTAGCGAAATGCTTATACTTCTAGATCCAACAGTGCAGCAATATCAAACAGGTAATATCTAACAATTCCACAACAAAACCTAATATCTAACAAATTCCACAACAAAACCTAATACACACAATTTAGTGATGGAATGGGATGAGAATATATAAGTATAAAATATATGGACGAGCATTGACAGAGCGGCTAAGATGCAATAGATAGTAAAGAATAGATAAAGGATACAGTACTTACAGTTGAAGTCGGAGGTTTACATACACCTTAGCCAAATACATTTAATTCATTCAGTTTTTCACAATTCCTGACATTTAATCAGAATAAAAATTCCCTGTCTTTTGTCATTTAGGATCACCACTTTATTTTAAGAATGTGAAATGTCAGAATAATAGTAGAGAGAAGGATTTATTTCAGCTTTAATTTCTTTTATCACACACCCAGTAGGTCAGAAGTTTACATACACTCAATTACTATTTGGTAGCATTGCCTTTGAAACGCTTCGGGTAGCCTTCCACAAGCTTCCCACAATAAATTGGGTGAATTTTGGCCCATTCCTCCTGACAGAGCTGGTCTAACTGAGTTAGGTCTGTAGGCCTCCTTGCTCGCACATGCTTTTTCAGTTCTGCAAACAATTTTTCTATGGGATTGAGGTCAGGGCTTTGTGATGGCCTCTCCAATACCTTGACTTTGTTGTCCTTAAGCCATTTTGCCACAACTTCGGAAGTGTGCTTGGGGTCATTGTCCATTTGGAAGACCCCATGATATCAGGCAAAGAGGCACTGAGTTTGAAGGTAGGCCTTGAAATACATCCACAGGTACACCTCCAATTGACTCAAATGATGTCATTTAGCCTATCAGAAGCTTCTAAAGCCATGACATACTTTTCTGGAATTTTCCAAGCTGTTTAAAGACACAGTCAGCTTAATGTATGTAAACTTCTGACCCACTGGAATTGTGATACATTGAATTATAAGTGAAATAATCTGTCTGTAAACAATTGTTGGAAAAATTACTTTGTGTCATGGACTTGCCAAAACTATAGTTTGTTAACAAGAAATTTGTGGAGTCGTTGAAAAACGAGTTTTAATGACTCCAACTTCAGTGTTTGTTAACTTCTGACTTCTGCTATACACATGAGATGTGTAATGCGAGACATGTAAAAAAAATTAAAGTGGCAGAATTTGTTCTGAACTGACCTGTCAGAGTGAATGTAATTCCAAGTAATGTGGTCTATAGTAGTCATTGTTCAAACCTGAACAAATACACTCCTAGAATCTGTAATAATTCTTGCATTTTATTTATTATTTATTTATTTTATTTAACCTTTATTTAACTAGATAAGTCAGCTTAGAGCAAATTCTTATTTACAATGATGGCTTACCCCAGCCAAACACTAACTCGGATGATGCTGGGCCAATCGTGCGCCGCCCTATGGGACTCCAAATCACAGCCGGTGATACAGCCTGGAATTGAACCAGGGTCTGTAGTGACGCCTCTAGCACTGAGATGCAGTGCCTTAGACCAATGCGCCATTTGGGATCAGAATTGTATGTGATACTAAAGAGCCAGATATGGTTTCTATGTTAAGGAAACCAATGCTTAGTTTTGATATTGTGGCTACTAAATGTGAAAGTCTTTAATAAAGAATGTGTTTGAAAACATTATTTCAAGTGATTGAACCAACTTAATTTCTTGATTTAGAGGAACTTTTTTACTTATATGTTACCCAATTGAATACATTTGACTAGGTAATTCCAAATTAAAAAGTGAACTTGGAACAAGATAAACAAAAATGGGTTGTGTTTACATGAAATACCTTGTATATACACAAGTATGTGGACACCCCTGAAAATGTGTTGTTTCAGCTATTTCAGCCACACCCATTGCTGGCAGGTGTATAAAATCGAGCACACTGCCATGCAATCTCCATAGACAAAGACATTGGCAGTAGAATGGCCTTACTGAAGAGCTCAGAGAGAGACAGAGAGAGATCTTCTGAGAGTCTATTGTAATGCTCTAAGGGCCCTAGTCTATTATAATGCTCGAAGGGCCCTGTCCATGGAGCTGATCTCTGTTTAGTTGACCAATGAAAATGGCAGCTGTGTGTTAGAGAGGAAAGTCAAACGAATGTTACTCTACCTCCCCACCCTCCACCTCCCCATTCTCCACCTCCTTGTCCTCGGGAGACACCGGTCCCGCCGAAGTCAGTTTGACCTTGCCGTTAAAAACCAAACAGCGACGGTCGCCTGCAGAGACCGTTAATTAACTGAGGCGGTGGGTTTATAGGTCCATCATCATTGTCCTGGTCTTAGTCATGGCGGTGATGAGATTAAACTATATTCCGTTCTGCCATAATCACATCACCGATCCCTACTTACCACCCGCCGAAGTACCGGCCCTCTTTTAATTAGGTAGTGATGAAACGTGCAGTTAGCCGGGCTGGAAACGGCTGGTAATGTGAAAAGATGTGTCTTGCCCCGAAGTGATTCAGAAACAGATAGAAGTTCCAGAACTTCCAGAGTTCTGTTCGAACAAAGTCTCAGAAATTTTAGAATGTCCCTCGGAATGCTCTAAATGCTCTAAAGATCACAGAAATGGACAATCCACAGATTATTCTTCATCAACATTTTACATGGCATTTTAGTCATTTAGTAGCCACTTACAGGAGCAATTAATCATGTTTGTCACTATTTCTAATAGCATGCAAAATGTTGCAAATGAATAAAGTAGAATAGGCCTCTGTATGCAACCATGATTTCGATTATAGGCTACAGTACACTGATATTGGAGGTGTGAAATAGGTCGTTATGAGAAATTAAGTCATTTATGGAGAAATGCCCATGAGATCCCTTATTACCATCATTTCATAAAGGTAAAGGGGTTGTTAGACATCATGACACATGGAAGTATACGACATCAGTTTAACACCTAGGGATTG